>NC_135958.1:5418966-5463966 GCF_053455715.1 Rhinoraja longicauda | reverse complement strand
GGTTGAAGCCAGCACCTGCAGTTCCTTCCCACACAGAGGAGTTAATGTGTTCGGCAGCCGGGAGATCATGTAGGGAGGTCATGCCTTTTAACATAAGTTTTATTAAAACCTCTTCTTACTGGTCAAGTGACTGCTGGGACGATTGCCCAGGACCTTGGAGCGATGGTTACCTACTTGCCGAGAAAATATTGGGCAGTGGGGAAAGCACTGCTTCGTCAGGGGGAAGAGAATAGAAAGAGGCTGACTGAGCTTCAAAGGGCACATTTCCATAATTGCCCTGTAACTTTGGAAAAAAAAAATCTGAAGAACTGAGAAAAGCACAGTCTCTCAGATGAGTGCACGACAAAAGCCAGAGGTCCCAGTGCCATTTGTTACTCTTCCAAATCAGTGGGACAATCCAAGCCCTTCCCTCGGACAAAACAAAAGCCACAAAATCACCGTCCTCCTCTCTTAGACAAGCTCGGCCCAAAGGAGGGGATCTTATCCACCCTTTGTCTCGGTCTCAGCATCAACCTCTCCACTACGGTCGTGGCTCAGGTCTTCAGAGCTCAAAGAATTGCTGCCTACCGCCCCCGTTCTTTGGACTCCTGACG
Organism: Rhinoraja longicauda; assembly: GCF_053455715.1. Lineage (NCBI taxonomy): Eukaryota > Metazoa > Chordata > Chondrichthyes > Rajiformes > Arhynchobatidae > Rhinoraja > Rhinoraja longicauda. The sequence goes on along the minus strand of NC_135958.1, from coordinate 5,463,373 downwards.
TTTTCTGTTCACAAGGCGAGCTTTTGTGGCGATCTTCGGAAAGGACAATCGGGAGAGCCTAATAAACGGATTAGCCTGGCGGACAAAGACATGCGGTGGCTTGAAAGCCCAGCCGAGAGCACAATAAAGATGACATTTGTTCATCCTGGGGCTTAGGCGGGCGCTGAGTGAACCCACGGCCTGTTCATGATGCCAGTAAACAATGGGTGACGTTGCAATGAAGTTGACTGACACCAAACATCAGGCTTTGTTGTTTTACCCTGAGCACAGGAAAGGCATTTGCAAACAACACTGTTTTTTTTTACAAATTCCCCTAATTTGAATCATTGCTCTAATAGCATCTTCTTTCCCCCCCCCCCCCCCCCATTTTAAACCTTGTGAGAAGATAAACATGCATATCTTCACACAAGATAAGGGATGCTTCATCCAGCTTAGTTGGCCCTGCCCATATGAAAACTGACAAAGGGCGTTTAAATTTTTTTTTTCTCTTTCACTTTGGCAGAATTTTATGCCAGAAAGCAATAAAAGGCTGAAGTGGAATGAATGACAATGGAACCTGAGTTGGGGCTTTTGGATTGAGGCTTTGCCTGGTTGTATCCCAATCAAATTCTCCAGCGCCTTATCAAAGGGATTGCATCACAGTATTTAACATTGCTGGGAGCAGAGGAATAAAGTCAAGTCATTGTTGATTATGGCTCATTAGCCACAAGGACGTACTTTTGCATGTGAATAAATGAATGAATCCGTGTCCTGGTGGAAATAGCCCTGGTGTAGCTCTAAGCAAAATGTCAGCTTATGTTTCCATTTGCTTAATATGAGAGTATCTTTGCCGGATGCAGAAGGAAATGTAAGCATCCACGATCATTTTATTCCTCGTAGACAATGTTTAACAAACCTGCTTAATTTTATTTTTCTTTGATGCTGTAACAAAGTCATTTTGTGCACATTTTTATTAAAAGTGATGTGGGCTGGCTTCAGCAATTTTGAAATCGTCTCTTGTGAAGTAAGACTCAAGTGGATCATTTTCTGTTCTTTCTCGCGGCTGAAATGCGATGGAGCCCGCGATCAAACTTGCAATTTCTGCAGTGATCTTCTTTTAATAAAAGCTACGAATGAAGTTATTCTTGATCACTTGTAAAAAATGTTGTATTTCAAACATTTTGCCAGAAAGTCAGAGTACTTGAAAAGGCCAAAGTAAAGCATTGATAATCTAGAGTTGCTGCCTTACAGCGAATGCAGCGCCGGAGACTCAGGTTCGATCCTGACTACGGGCGCCGTCTGTACGGAGTTTGTACGTTCTCCCCGTGACCTGCGTCGGTTTTCTCCGAGATCTTCGGTTTCCTCCCACACTCCAAAGACGTGCAGGTATGTAGGTTAATTGACTGGGTAAATGTAAAAATTGTCCCTAGTGTGTGTAGGATAGTGTTAATGTGCGGGGATCGCTGGGCGGCGCGGACTTGGTGGGCCGAAAAGGCCTGTTTCCGCGCTGTATCTGAAATATGAAATATGGAAAAAAAAAAGGAAAAAAAATGGACACAAAATTCAGTCTGAAGATGAGTCTCGACCCGAAATGTCACCCATTCCTTCTACACAGAGATACTGCCTGACCTGCTGAGTTACTCCAACATTTTGGATCTATCTTCGGTGTAAACCATCATCTTCCTACATATTGATAATCTAAACATGACTTGATCACAATTCCAACAAAGGTACTGAAGGTGCTAATTCTAATATTGCCTCATCATTTCAAACATTCAAAATCCGATTAATGATGGATCCTGCTATTCTTGCTGTTGAGGGCGTGCAGCGTAGGTTTACTAGGTTAATTCCCGGAATGGCGGGACTGTCATATGTTGAAAGACTGGAGCGACTAGGCTTGTACACACTGGAATTTAGAAGGATGAGAGGAGATCTTATCGAAACGTATAAGATTATTAAGGGGTTGGACACGTTAGAGGCAGGAAACATGTTCCCAATGTTGGGGGAGTCCAGAACCAGGGGCCACAGTTTAAGAATAAGGGGTAGGCCATTTAGAACGGAGATGAGGAAAAACTTTTTCAGTCAGATAGTTGTAAATCTGTGGAATTCTCTGCCTCAGAAGGCAGTGGAGGCCAGTTCTCTGAATGCATTCAAGAGAGAGCTAGATAGAGCTCTTAAGGATAGCGGAGTCAGGGGTTATGGGGAGAAGGCAGGAACGGGGTACTGATTGAAAATGATCAGCCATGATCACATTGAATGGCGGTGCTGGCTCGAAGGGCCGAATGGCCTCCTCCTGCACCTATTGTCTGTTGTCTATTGTGATGTTTTGGGTCGGGACCCTTCTTCAGACTGAAAGTAGACAGGAGGGAACTGGAGGTTTGAAAAGGCCAGAGTAAAGCAGGGTCAGCAACGGATGAGCGAGGAAGGGTAGGGGTTGGAATATTGATTGAAAGATACAGCATGGAAACAGGCCCTTCGGCTCACCACATCCATGATGACAATCAATCACTATGTTATCCCAATTTTGCATCCACTCCCTACACACTAGGGACAATTTACAGAGGCCGATTGACCGACAGAGGATTGGGAAACATTTAAAGAGCAATAGAAGATAACTAAAAAGGCCAAACGGGGATAAAAGATGAGGTATGAAGGTAAGCTAGCCAAGAATGTAAAGGAGGATAGTAAAAGCTTCTTTAGGTATGTGACGAGGAAAAAAATAGTTAACACAAATGTGGGTCCCTTGAAGACAGAAACAGGTGAATTTATTATGGGGAACAAGGAAATGGCAGACGAGTTGAACCGGTACTTTGGATCTGTCTTCACTAAGGAAGACACAAACAATCTCCCAGATGTTCTAGTGGCCAGAGATCCTAGGGTGACGGAGGAACTGAAGGAAATCCACATTAGGCAGGAAATGGTGTTGGGTAGACTGATGGGACTGAAGGCTGATAAATCCCCAGGGCCTGATGGTCTGCATCCCAGGGTACTTAAGGAAGTGGCTCTAGAAATCGTAGACACATTGGTGATCATTTTCCAATGTTCTATAGATTTAGGGTCAATTCCTGTGGATTGGCGGGTAGCTAATGTTATCCCACTTTTTAAGAAAGGAGTGAGAGAGAAAACAGGGAATTATAGACCAGTTAACCTGACATTGGTGGTTGGGAAGATGCTGGAGTCAATTATAAAAGATGAAATAGCGGCCGATTTGGATATCAGTAACAGGATTGGTCCAAGTCTGTATGGATTTACTAAGGGGAAATCATGCTTGACTAATCTTCTGGAATTTTTTGAGGATGTAACTAGGAGAATGGACAAGGGAGAGCCAGTGGATGTAGTGTACCTGGACTTTCAGAAAGCCTTTGATAAGGTCCCAAATAGGAGATTAGTGGGCAAAATTAGAGCACACGGTTTTGGGGGTAGGCTACTGACATGGATAGAAAATTGGTTGGCAGACAAAACAAAGAGTAGGGATTAACGGGTCCCTTTCAGAATGGCAGGCAGCGACTAGTGGGGTACCACAAGGCTCGGACCGCAGCTATTTACAATATCCAGTAATGACTTAGATGAAGGGATTAAAAGTAACATAAGCAAATTTGCAGATGACACGAAGCTGGGTGGCAATGAGAACTGTGAGGAGGATGCTATGAGGATGCAGGGTGACTTGGACAGGTTGGGTGAGTGGGCAGATGCCTGCCTATAGGTGTAAGTATGTATGTATGTTTGTATGTAAATTATGTGTATATATCTACATATATATACATATACATGTACACACATACTTATATATGTGTGTGTGTATGTATGTATATATATGTGTGTGTATGTGTGTGTGTACAGGTATGTATATATTCATGCATTTATATGTATATATATATCTGTGTGTGTTTATAGGTATAGTCAAGTCAAGTCAAGTCAATTTATTTGTATAGCACATTTAAAAACAACCCACGTTGACCAAAGTGCTGCACATCTGACTAGGAAAAAAAAGAAACATAGGTATATATATGTGTGTATAAATATATGTGTATACATGTATAGAGATATATATGCATATATATATATATATACTGTATAAATGCACACACACACACACACACACACACACACACACACACACACACACATACACACACACACACACACACACACACACACACACACAAGATGGTTGATATTTAACTGCCCTGGCATATTTAGAACGCTGAGGAGACTTTCAATTACAATTCATTCATTAGTTGTGAGGTGCTTTGGGATGCCCTGAGGATGGGCAGGCTACTATATAAATGGAAGTTTGTTCTTCACATTGACGGTAGTCAATCTTTCATGGCCAGGTCACAGTGTTCAGAATGCGATATGCCTTAGGCAGGATTTCTTGCCAATTGCATTGAGAATAGTGAAGATTATATATTTTAAAATATTCTTCGTATTGGCAGATCCATCCTTAAGAAAATGATTCAAAGCTGTGGAGAACACGGCCGAACCAGTTACTGTTGAGGTGATGCCTGAGGTAACAGGGATGTGCTAGTGGTAGCCACCATGCATTTAAATTAGTTTTGAGATACAGCGTGAAAACAGGCCCTTCGGCCCAACGAGTCCATGCCGTCCATCGATCACACATTCAAACCAGTTCTATGTTATCCCACTTTCTCATCCATTCCATGGCACAACAAGGATCGTAAGGTCATAAGGTCATAAGGTCATAAGGTCAATAGGTCATAAGGTCATAAGGAATAGGAGTAGAATTAGGCCATTCGGCCCATCAAGTCTACTCCGCCATTCAATCGTGGCTGATCTATCCCTCCCTCCTAATCCCATTCTCCTGCCTTCTCCCCGTAACCTCTGGCACCCGCACTAATCAGGCCAATTGTTTTTTTACAGTGGCAAACCCGCACATCTTTGGGATGTGGGAGGGAACTGGAACACCCGGAGGAAACCCACGCAGTCACAGGGAGGACGTGCAAACTCCACACAGTCGGCACTCGAGGTCAGGATCAAACCCAGTTCTCTAGTCCTGTGGGACAGCAGTTCTAGCAGCTGTGCCACTGTGCCGCCCTATATTTGTATATGAGCAGGTGCCCAGAGACAGGTAGAAGGAGCTGGGGCTAGATTAGTTTAGTTTAGTTTAGTTTAGTTTAGTTTAATTTAGTTTAGTTTAGTTTAGTTTAGTTTAGAGATACAGCGTGGACACGGGCTCTTCAGCCCACCGGGTCCGCGCCGACCAGTGATGCCCACAAACCAACGCACGCTAGGGACAATTCGCAATTTACAGAAGCCAATTCACCTACAAACCTTTGCGTCTGTGGAGCGCGGGAGGAAACCGGAGCACCTGGAGAAAAGCCATGCAGGCCACGGGGAGAACGTACAAACTCCGTACCGACAGGACTTGTAGCCAGAATCGAACCTGGGTCTCTGGCGCTGTCAGGCAGCAACTCAACCGCTGCGCCACCATAACGCCCCATAAGCCATGGCATTCTAAACATTTTAAGGTAAGCTTGCCACGTTTTTTTTTAAATCAGTGAATAGCTTTACATCTTAAAAACTGAAATGTTTGAAATGTCAACTGCATAGCCCACCAAAGATAAGAAATGCCTCTATAATAATTATTTATATTCGTTTTATAACTGTTCTACCCCTAGGGCTAAGGTTCTGAAATCCTGTAATGATGATACTCGTCTCAATTAGTTTGAGGTTTTTTTCACAACTGGTTTAGAGCGCCTCACATCAGAGACCACATTAGACATATTATTCCTGTTTCGTTCACTTTTAAATCCTTATATATTTTGAAACCGGTGGAATGCAGAGGCATTTAATGTCACGGAGGTGCCACACTACTGTCACTTCTTCACATTAATTGTCAAAGAAGGCAGTCGTTGCTGCATGAAGTTGGCGTTTATCTTCTGTAAAGGATATCTTCCTGATCCCACAGAAGTCTCCAGATTGCAAACTGCATTATCCAGACTGACAAAATCAACATCTTCGCTAATTAACTGCCAACGAACCTCCAATGTTAAGCAACCAAAAGGCATTTCACAGAATAAATTAGAGCCGCAAACTTTTCTTTTGATCAAAATTGATGCTCGGCCGTTTTTACTAAAAAAAACTGTTTTTTAATGGTCAAATTCCCCCATTTGAAAATCTGTTCTAATTGTCCTGAGAAGTGTATAAAGTGGTTGCCATAACTAACTGATGCATCAGTGTCGCCAGCTGCTGCCTCACAGCGCGCAGACCCGGGTTCGATCCTGACCTCGGGTGCTGTCTGTGCAGAGTTTGCATGTTCTCCCTGTGATCGCGTGCGCTTCCTTGGGTTGCTCCAGTTTCTGCCCACATCCCAGGTTCGTAGGTTTATTGGCCCCCTGTAAAATTGCCCCTGGAGTGTAGGGAGTGGATGAGAAAGTAGGAAAACATCAAACTTGTGTGAACCGGTTTATTCACAAAATGCTGGAGTAACTCAGCAGGTCAGGCAGCATCTCGGGAGAGAAGGAATGGGTGACGTTTCGGGTCGAGACCCTTCCTCCACAAGTGGGAGAGTCTTGGACCAGAGGCCCTAGCCTAAGAATAAAAGGACGTACCTTTAGAAAGGAGATGAGGAGAAATTTCTTTCGTGAACCTGTAGAATTCATTGCCACAGAAGGCTGCGGAGGCCAAGTCAATGGAGGCTGACAAATTCTTGATTATTATGGGTGTTGTAGAGAAGGCAGGAGAATGGGGTTTAGAGGGAAAGATGGATCACCCCATGATTGAATCGCGAAGTGGACTCGATGGGCCGAATGGCCTAATTCTGCCCTTACAACTTAAGAGCTTATGAATATGTGCGCAGTAACAACTCACAAACATTGATGGAACAAATGTTGATCATCTGCCGTGTCAGTGTCAAGTAGATGGTAAACTTTGGCTGGGACTCAAACGCATTTCACCGGCTGCCTTGGAAATATTGCTGTGTGGGGAGCTGTGTCGACCAGTGAGGAAAGGCAGTGTTTTGGTTTAACATTTCATTGGAAGGACAGCACTTCCTGTAGTGCAAGACTAAAATGCTAGCCTGGATTCCTGTTCAGGTATGTGAGGGTATTCCATCCCATCAGCCAGCCTCAACGCAGGAGAAAGAATTGACTAAAATACAAACTTATTGTGTACACTATTAAAAAAAACAGTCTGGTCAAGAGTTCTGGAGTTAATTGCCCTACAGTTTAGTTTAGTTTAGAGATGCAGCGTGGAAACAGGCCCTTTGGCCCACCAAGTCCGTGCTGACCAGCGATCCCCGTACACTAACTCTACCCTTCACACATGGGGGATAAATTGCAGTTTTTCTATGCCAATTCATCTGCAAACCTGTACGTCCTTGGAGTGTGGGAAGAATCCCGAGCACCCGGAGAAAATCCACGCAGGTCATGGGGAGAACGTACGGACTCCAGACAGACACCACACATAGTCAGGATCGAACCCGGGTCTCTGGCGCTGTAAGTCAGCGGCTCTACCGCTGCGCCACCGTGCTGACCTGACTGGATCAGGTACTTGAAAAAAACCCGTCTGATTCAGAGACGACAGCTACACAGTGAACCCACAGCTGCCACAAAGTTTGATCTACTCATTTTGCACTTGTATATCCATTAGCACCTCACGTTCCAGCAATCTACGCGGTGTGCATGTCGTACAAGTTTTAGTAAATACTGTTCTGCACTTGCAGATACGTACGTCAGTGGCCAAACCCAAAAGAAAACACAAATAATACATCAAGTGATTAGTGCAACAATCATGTTAGCTCCTGGCGTCTGGGCTTACCACAGCCAACCTCTTTAAAATACATCAGAGAAATGAAATTTGGAGCCACAGCTTCACAGTGTACCTCACAACATGATTTCAGTAAGCCACAAGTGAAGAGTCATGAGTGAATGTATCTAATGCAGAGTGGAAGATTATTGTAAGCCACTCTCCTCTATTTTATAATACCTTTACCAGCACTGCACACAATTTTTCTTTAGTATTATAGATAAAACGCAGCGTTATTTTTTTTAAAGGTGATTCTATTCCCATGAGAACTTTCCTTTCTTCTAAATAAAACCTTCTGAGTTATCACTGGGAGATTTTAGCCATTGCTTCATCGTAATTGACTATCTTTTCCCTCTGCTCCCTTCTCCTATTGTTATGTCTTGCCTGCTCTTTAGACTTTAGACTTCAGAGATATAGTGTGGAAACAGGCCCTTCGGCCCACCGAGTCCGTGCCGACCAGCGATCACCCCGTACACTAACACTATCCGACGCACTCGGGACGATTTATGATTTTACCAAAGCCAATTAACCTACAAACTTTGGGGTGTTGGAGGAAACTGGAGGATCCGGAGAAAACCCACACAGGTCACGGGTGAGAACGTACAAACTCCGTACAGATAGCACCCGTAGTCAGGATCGAACGCGGGTCTCTGGCGCTATTAGGCAGCAACTCTACCGCTGTGCCACCGTGCCGCCCCTGTGATCCTTCAACTAAAACTGTTGTCAAGATGTCACGTGGAAGTAAATTACTTTTAAGTGACTTGCTGGTAAGTGGATTAACCTGTGAGTTTCCTGAAACCAAAGCAAACATGGAATATAGAACATGGAACAGTACTGCACAGGAACAGGCCCTTCGGCCCACAGTGTCTGTGCCCAACATGATGCCAAGACCAACACTTATCTGCCTGCACATAATCCATATCCCTCCATTTCTAGTATAAACATACACCTGTCCAAAAGCCTCGTAAATGCCACCACCACCACACCTGGCAGCACATTGCAGGCACTCACCAACCTCTGTGTAAAAGAGTCGCCCCGCAAATCTCCTTTAAACATTGCCCCTCTCGCCTCAAAGCTCGGACGGCACGATGGCGCAGCGGTAGAGTTGCTGCCTTACAGCGCTTGCAGCGCCGGAGACCCGGGTTCGATCCCGACTATGGGTGCTGTCTGTACGGAGTTTGTACGTTCTCCCCGTGACCGCGTGGGTTTTTTCCCAGATCTTCGGTTTCTTCCCATACTCCAAAGACTTACTGGTATGTTGGTCAAATGGCTTGGTGTATGTGTAAATTGTCCCCAGTGTGTGTAGGATAGTGTTAATGTGCGGGTATCGCTGGTCGGCGTGGACTCGATGGGCCGAAGGACCTGTTTCCGCGCTGTTTCTCTAAACTAAACTAAACTTAACTAAACTATACCCGCTAATATTTGATTTTCTCATCTTGGAAAAAAGGTTCTGACTGTCTATCCTATCTATGCGTTGCATAATTGTATATACCTATATCAGATCTTGCAACCTCTGGCCAGTTGTGTAGGAAAATAACTGCAGATGCTGGTACACATCAGTCTGAAGAAGGGTCTCGACCCGAAACGTCATCCATTCCTTCTCTCCAGAGATGCTGCCTGACCCGCTGAGTTACTCCAGCATTTTGTGATACTTTCGATTTGCAACCTCTGGCAATCATTTTGCAATGGCTGCCTGCTTATATTTGTAGGCAAGTGTAGCCATTTAAGCAAATGAATGGGTCACTCATATTTCGTTAAAAACTGTCGAAAGTAGGCAAGTACTAATTCTCTTAAAGACACATTACGCAGATTACCAGAGGTACGTTTACACTGTATTGAGGGTTCCAGATCATGCTCAATAGGACAACCATAAATCCTTTGTGGCAACACTTGAGTAACTCAATGGGTCAGGCAGCATCGTCAGAGTAGTTTAGTTGAGTTGAGTTGAGTTTAGAGATACAGTGCAGAAACAGGCCCTTCGGCCCACCGAGTCTGCACCGACTAGCGATCCCCGCACACTGACACTATCCTACACACACTAGGGACATTTTACAATTACACATTTATACCAAGCCCATTGACCTACAAACCTGTACGTCTTTGGAGTACATCTTTTAATCAAGATTTATTTGGAAGCTATCCAATGCTTGGTATACTCATGCAAATTACGCATCTGTACATAAACAAACTAGGATGTGGTTTTGTGAATGCTCTTGAGAGCTGAGGGTGAGACAGAGGCAGAGATTTTAGTTGTGAAAAACGATCATTTTGTTTTTACAATGGATACAACATCCAAATGAGAGACAGGTGTCCGTGCTAGGGGCACGGTGGGTTGAATGGATCTGTCATAGAATCATAGAGTGAATCATAGAGGGGAAACAGGCCCTTCGGCCCAACTTGCCCACACCAGCCAACCTTGTCGCAGCTACACTAGTCCCACCTGCCTGCGCTTGGTCCATATCCCTCTAAACCTGACCTATCCTTGTACCTGTCTAACTGTTTCTTAAACGATGGGACAGTCCCAGCCACAATCACCTCCTCTGGCAGCTTGTTCCATACACCCACCACCCGAATAAACTGATTGTTTAGTTTCATACGCTCACAAGTTCATAAATGATAGGAGCAAAATTAAGCCATTCGGCCTATCAAGTCTACTCCACCATTCAATCATGGCTGATCTATCTTTCCCTCTGAATCCCATTCTCTTGCCTTCTCCCTATAACCCCTGGCACCCGTACTAATCATGAATCTGTCTATCTCTGCTTGAAAAAATATCCATTGACTTGGCCTCCACAGCCTTCTGTGGCATTGAATTCCACAGATTCACCACCCTGTGACTAAAGAAATTCCTCCTCATCTCCTTTCTAAAGGAGAGATGGAATGGGTGACGTTTCGGGTCGAGATCCTTCTTCAGACTGGTCTCTTCTTCAGAAGGGTCTCGACCCAAAACGTTACCCATTCCTTCTCTCCTGAGATGCTGCCTGACCTGCTGAGTTACTCCAGCATTTTGTGAAATAAATACCTTCGATTGGTACCAGCATCTGCAGTTATTTTCTTACGCATACTCCTTTCTAAAGGAACTTCCTTTAATTCTGAGGCTATGACTCCCACTAGTGGAAACATCCTCTCCACATCCACTTTATCCAGGCAGTTTAGTTTAGTTTAGAGATACAGAGTGCCAACTGGTCTTTCGGCCCACCAAGTCCATGCCAACGAACGATCAGTCATTCGCTAGTTCTATCCGACACCCGAGGGACAATTTACAGAAGACAATTAACCTACAAACCTGTACATCTTGGAAGGAAACCGAAGCTCCCGGAGAAAACCCACATGGTCTCAGGGAGAACGTACAAACTCCATACAGACGGCACCAATAGTCAGGATCGAACCCGGGACCCTGGCGCTGTAAGGCAGCAACTCTACCGCTGCGCCACCGTGCTGACCCACGTATTCTGTTGTCATAAATTCATAGAGACCTACTGCACGGAAACAGACCTTTCAGCCCAATTCATTTATGCCGATTAGGATGCCCCATCGTGCCCAAATTGGTCCCATATCCATCTAACCCTTTCCTATCCACGTACCTGTCCAAGTGTCTTTTAAATGCTGTTATAATGTTTGTCTCGCCTGGCCTTTGTTCATGTACAATACTTAATAATGATGGTGATGGCATTGTGATGGCTTAACCTTACCTGCACCAAACATGAATGTGTTCACTGCCGGTAAATAGAACAATGGTAATAAAGCACAAAACACTTAGACCAGCTTCCCCCCAGCCCAAATCAGTTATGTAAGACATTTGTGAGGACACATTTAGAGTAACTAAACTGCCTGGATAAAGTAGATGTGAAGAGGATGTGTTCAGTTTTGGTCACCATGTTATAGGGAAGATGTTGTCAAGCTGGAAAGGGTGCAGAGAATATTCATGAGGATGTTGCCAGGACTCGGGGGCTTGAGCTACAGGGAGAGGTTGAGCAGGCTAGGACCTCTATTCCTTGGAGCACAGGAGGATGTGGGGTGATCTTCTGGAGGTGTACAAAATCATGAGAGGAATAATTCAGGTAAACGCACAGACGTTTGCGCAGAGTAGGGGAATCGAGAACCAGAGGACCTAGTTTTAAGGTGAAAGAGGAAAGATTTAATAGCAACCTGAGGGGTAACCTTTTTTACACAGAGGGTGGTGGGTGCTCGGAACGAGCTGCCAGAGGAGGTAGTTGAGGCAGGTACTATCGCAACATTTAAGAAACATTTAGACAGGTACATGGATCAGATTAGTTTAGAGGGATGTGGGCTAAACGCAGGCAGGTGGGACTAGTGTAGATGGGGCATGTTGGTCAGCGTGGGCATGTTGGGCCGAAGGGCTCCTCATTGTATGACCATTTTTAGACCAACTGTGTGTTCTAAACCTGCTCCATAGAAACCAGTCAGGGAATTTCGTGGTCTTTGTGCTTTAGTCATTCTTAGACACATTGTGACTACAACAGAAAAGCATGTTTTGTTTCCAGCTAACTTGGCACTCAACGATAATTTTGAACAGAGATAAATAGTGGGAAATATATGCCAAAAAAAATAATCTGGGGCAGTTAATTGAATAGAATAGATGGTTCTGCCTCTTATATTTTTGTGCACCCTCTGTAATAATACTTGATGTAATTCAATATTGATTGTCTTCGATGGAAATGCCAAGTCTTATTGTCACCTTATTTTATTTAGAGAATACGCCTGTTCCTGTTGCTGTGGTATGTTGTATATTCATGAAGGTTACATCAAGCATATTGAGTTTGTGCTCACAGTAAACAATGATTTTGTACTAATGATTATTCAGTGTTGAGCATGGATGGACCAAGTTGCTGTTTCTTGCTCCTTGGAGTCGAAAGAAACCGCAGATGCTGTAATCTTGCGAGAAACACAAAGTGCTGGAGGAACTCACCGGGTCAGGCAGCATCTGTGATGGGAATGGATGGATGATGTTTCAGGTCTGGACCCTTCTTCAGACTAATGATAGACACAAAGCACTGGAGTAACTCAATGGGTAAGGCAGCATCTTTAGTTTAGTTTAGTTTAGTTTAGTTTAGTTTAGTTTAGTTTAGTTTAGTTTAGTTTAGTGTAGACATACAGCGCGGAAGCAGGCCCTTTGGCCTACCGAGTCCGCACCGACCAGCGATCCCCGCACACTAACACTATCCTCCACACACTAGGGACAATTTTACATTTACACTAAGCCAATTAACCTACAAACCTGTACATCTTTGGGGGGTGGGAGGAAACCGAAGATCTCGTAGAAAACCCAGGCAGGTCACAGGAGAAATTCCACGCAGACAAGCACCTGTAGTCAGGATCAAACCCGGGTCTCTGGCACTGTAAGGCAATAGCTCTACCGCTGCACCACCATGCTACCAGAATTCTTCAGTCTGAAGAAGAGCCTCGACCTGAAACATCACCCATCCTTTTTCTCCAGATTTTCTGCCTGACCCGCTGATTACTCCAGCACTTTGTGTCTATCTTTGGTATATACCAGCATCTGCAGTTCCTTGTTTCTACCCTTCTTATAAAGCCCTAAATGGACATTCCCCCCCCCCTACATCAAAAATCTTCTAACCCACCTCTCTAACCCCAGGTCCCTCAGGTCGGCCGACTTGGGGCTACTCACTATCTCGCGGTCTAGGCTTAAGCTCAGGGGTGACCGCGCTTTTGCGGTTGCAGCTCCTAGACTGTGGAACAGCATCCCTCTCCCCATCAGAACTGCCCCCTCTATCGACTTAAAGAAGTCCAGGCTCAAAACCTATTTCTGCTCCCTAGCGTTTGAGGCTCATTGAGGAGGTGCTGCGAACTGTTTTGTATGTGCTGTTATGTTTGTGTGCTACTGTATGTTTCATTTTTTTTCCTTAGTACCTAAACAGATGTACAGCACTTTGGTCAACGTGGGTTGTTTTTAAATGTGCTATACAAATAAAATTGACTTGACTTGACTTGACTTCTTCAGACTGATTGGAATGGGGGGTGGGGAGGGAGAAAGAAAGCTCAAATGAAAAGAGGTGGGGTGGTACAAAGATTAGAGTGGGTGGGGGGGGGGTGAAAGTTGTCAAAGCAAACTGGGGGGTGGAACGAAGGTTAGGTTGGGGGGAAGAAAGCTGGGAAGGCGAAATGGGGATGTGACCAAGATTGGAGTGGGGGGGGGGGAAGAAAGCTGGAAAAGAGAGGTGGCTACAGGACAAACACTAGACTGGGGGGAAGAAAGTGGGAAGAGAAATGGGAATGCGACAAAGATTGCAGGGGGGAAGAAAGCTGGAAAAGAGTGGTGGGAATGGGACAAAGATTGGAATAAAGGGGAAGAAAGCTGGAAAAGAGAGGTGGGAATTGGGACAAAGATTGGAATAAAGGGGAAGAAAGCTGGAAAAGAGAGGTGGGAATTGGGACAAAGATTGGAATAAAGGGGAAGAAAGCTGGAAAAGAGAGGTGGGAATGGGACAAAGATTGGAATAAAGGGGAAGAAAGGTGGAAAAGAGAGGTGGGAATGGGACAAAGATTGGAATAAAGGGGAAGAAAGCTGGAAAAGAGAGGTGGGAATTGGGACAAAGATTGGAATAAAGGGGAAGAAAGCTGGAAAAGAGAGGTGGTGTGGGGCGAAGGCTGGATTAAAGAGGGCTCTTGTTACCTTATATTCTTAGCCAAAAAACTGGAGCAGCACAGACATTATTAAAGATATACCCATAACTAGGATTAACTATTACCGAGATACCGCCTTGCTTATTTAACTTGTCAAGTAAATACATTACAAACAATGTGAAAAAAGAAGTATCAGTAAAGTGCTCTAGTCATTGCCATAATATCAAATGATGTGTCTCTGTTTGCTTTATAAAGGATTCACCAGCTAGGTTGCTATGTACAGGATGCGTAGGATGTCTTTATACAAATGAAAGAGAACCATAACAGCAAACAAGCACTGCAATGTCAAAACCGGAGAAAGCTCACTCCTCTGAAGGTATCACGAGTTAGAGAAATCTGAATAGCAGTTCTTACTGACACAGCTTTCACACACATGAAACAACATACTGTCATCCAGCACCTTACACTTGCAAAAGGCCTCGCTGGAATGCATTAACTGTGAGGCATCTTCTTGCTGTTTTCTATTGCGATACAAAAAAATTCCAAACAAAAATACGTTTGAATGCCAATGTGATGAATTGAACCTCACTCATCTCTGCGGCTGGTGAGAAGCAGTGTGAAGCTGCCAATGGAAACCTGTGGTGCCTGCATTCAGATGACTAACTAAATAGGTGTTTAAGAGTGCGATCATTTTGAACACTGTGAGGCTTCATTTTTAACGGGGCCCAACAAAATTAATTCGGCCGTCATAAGTATTGCTAAATTCATTAAAGGCGCGCACGTGAATGATATCTCAATAAATTACAGGATGACTCGGTAGAGTTGCTGCTTCACTGAGTCAGGGACTCGAGTGCGATTCTGGCTACGGGTGCTCTCTGTACGGAGTTTGCACGTTCTCCCAGTGACCTGCGTGGGTTTTCTCCTGGTCAATAGACAATAGGTGCAGGAGTAGGCCATTCGGCCCTTCAAGCCAGCACCGCCATTCAATGTGATCATGGCTGATCATTCTCAATCAGTACCCCGTTCCTGCCTTCTCCCCATAACCCCTGACTCCGCTATCCTTAAGAGCTTTATCTAGCTCTCTCTTGAATGTATTCAGAGAATTGGCCTCCACTGCCCTTCTGAGGCAGAGAATTCCACAGATTCACAACTCTCTGACTAAAAAAGTTTTTCCTCATCTCTGTTCTAAATGGCCTACCCCTTATTCTTAAACTGTGGGCCCTGGTTCTGGACTCCCCCAACATTGGGAACATGTTTCCTGCCTCTAACATGTCCAACCCCTTAATAATCTTATATGTCCTCCGGTATAAGATTATGGTCCTCCGGTTTCCTCCCACGTTCCAAAGACGTGCAGGTTTGTAGGTTAATTGGCTTGTGCAAATTGTCCGTGGTGTGTGGGACAGAAGTAGCGTACGGGGTGATCGGTGGTCCGCGTAGACTCGATGGGACGTGGGGCCTGTTTCCGCGCTGTGTTTCTAAACTAAACTAAACTAAGCTGAACTAAAATTCTGCTGGCTGATAAACACCCCACTGAAAATTCAAAGGATCGGCATTTCTCAGTCTCGTGTGACAGACTGCCGAGCAAGCAACGCTGATCACCGGTGTCCTGATGAACAGGCAGGAATAGGCCACGTAGTCTCTCATGCCTGCTCCGACATTCAACAAAATTATGGACAATCTTATCGTAATATCCACTCCACCATCCTGTCAGCGTGCAGCAAACCCGCTGCTTTAACCTTAAATTCATTCAAAGACCGTTTCCACTGACTTTGAAGAGACTCCTGAGGGAAAGGAAAATCCCCTGTTATTGAGCAAGATGTTGTTAAGCTGGAAAAGGTGCAGGGAAGATTCACGACGACGTTGACAGGATTCGAGGGCCTGAGGTAAAAGGAGAGGTTGGGCAGGCTGGGACTTTATTCCTGGCAGCCACCGGGCAGGAGGATGATGCGTGATCTTATACCCTGACTCTCGGTCCGAAGAAGGATCTCGACCCGAAACGTCACCCATTCCTTCTCTCCAGAGATGCTGGCTGCCCCGCTGAGTTACTCCAGCATTTTGTATCTATCTTTGGTGATCTTATGGAGGTGTATAAAATCACAAGAGGAATAAATAGGGTAAACACACAGTCTTTTACCCAAAGTAGGGGAATCAAGAACCAAACGACATAGGTTTAAGGTGAGGAGAGAAAGATTTAATAGGAACCTTAGGGTCAACGTTTTTACACAAAGGGTGGTGGGTATATGGAATGGGGTGTCGGAAGAAGCAGGTACCATCACAACATTTCAAAAACATTTGTAAGACTCTATGATCTCATCTTAATTTAGTTTAGTTTAGTTTAATGTCATGTTTACCGAGTTACAGTGAAAAGCTTTTGTTGTGTGCTGACCAGTCAGTGGAAAGACAATACATCATTACAATCGAACCATCCACAGTGTACAGAGACATGATAAAGGGAAAAACACGGTGCAAGATAAAGTCCAGAAAAGTGCAATTAAAGATAGTCCGAGGGTCTCCAATGAAGTATTGCCTCCATCCTTAATGGCTGACCATCTAACGACAAACAGTAATATTTAGTTTTCGATTTACATACAAGATGAAGCATCTTCTCCGCATCATGTCAGAATATTTCAAGGCCTTACATCTTTCAATTATGTTACCCCTCTTTCGTCTAAACTCCAGTACTTAGAACGTAGAACATGGAAGATTACAGCACAGCAACAGGCCCTTCGGCCCACAATGCCTATGCCGAACATGATGCCAATTTAAACTAATCTCAACTACCTGCACATGATCCATATCCCTCCATTTCCATGTGCCTGTCTTTTAGAGATACAGCGTGGAAACAGGCCCTTCAGCCCACCGGGTCCGCGCCGACCAGCGATCCACGCACACTAACACTATCCTACACACACTGGGGACAATTCTTACATTTACCAAGCCAATTCACCTACACACCTGTACGTCTTTGGAGTGTGGGATGAAACCGAAGATCTCGGAGAAAACCCACGCAGGTCACGGGGAGAACGTACAAACTTCGTACAGACAGCACCCGTAGTCGGGATCGAACCCGGGTCTCTGGCGCTGCAAGCGCTGCAAGGCAGCAACTCTACCGCTGCGCCACCGTGACCGCCCTAAAAGCCTCTTAAACCTTAAACACTGCTTTTGTATTTGCCTCCACCACCAACCCTGGCAGTGGGTTCCTGGTATCCACAGCCCTCTGCAAAACTTGCCCTGCAAATCTCCTGTAATCTTTGTCCCCACCCCCTACTCCCCACCCTTCACCTTGAAGCTATGCCCTCTGGTCTTTGTATTTCCACTCAGTCGTTACAAGCCTGGTCTTAGTTCAGTTTAGTTTAGTTCAGTCTCATTTAGTTCAGTTTAGTTGTTTAGAGATACTGTGCACAAAAACAAGCCCTTCGGCCCACCGGATCCACGCCGACCAGCGATCCCCGCACATTCACACTATCCTGCACACATTAGGGACAATTTACATATATACCAAACCAACCAATCTACAAAACTGTACGTCTTCGGAGTGTGGGAGGAAACCGAAGATCTCGGAGAAAACCCACGCGGTCACGGGGAGAACGTACAAACTCCGCACAGACAGCGCCCGTAGTCGGGATGGAACCCGGGTCTCCGGCGCTGCAAGCGCTGTAACTCTGCCGCTGCGCTACCGTGCCGCCCCAGCCGATCCACCCTTCCACCATTAGAGAAACCAGTTGGAAACAGTGGTTCAATTGTATGCCTTAAAATCGAGGGAAAATATTAATTTTTCAATGAATCCTTCTGATTCAGAAAAAAAATGACAGCTATATTTTGGATAATATATGCAAGTACATTCGAGGGGGTATTTAAGGGGACATGTCATTTCTTAACAAAATATACACTCCCCCCTTCAGGGAAATAAAAGATAAGTACAGGTAAATAACTTCCAAGACACATTTGCTGGATAACTACATGCATTGTCACATCAAGTCAAAAGTGTTTTATTATCATATGTCATGAAATTGAACAAATAAATTCTTACTTGCTGCAGCACAACAGGTATGTAAACATATTAGTCAGTAAAACCCAGATTAAGCAACGACATAAAAGTTCAGTGTACATGTAAAAAACAGACAAAATAGATAAACAATAGTAGTGCAAAGTCATAAACAATGTTCCCAGGTCTGGATAGCTCAGTGCCGATTTGGAGATTGTCGTGTCTCACAGCCTGATGGTTGTAGGGGAAGAGGCTGCTTCTGAACCTGGACCTTACAGTTTTCAGGCTCCTGTACCTTCTTCCCGATGGCAGGAGTGAAAGGAGAAACCCAGCCATGAACACTTAGTGTTTTCCAAGGCACGGATCTCACCGCTGTTGACATTGATTGATGTCTCAATTCTATGGGGAATGTTGGTGTTCACCAACAATCCATCAATATTTTAAACATGTTATCATATGCAAGATAAAGATTGCATCAGGCTAATCGAAAACCAGCTTTAAAAAAGTAAACATCCTTATTATTTTAAGATCCTTTCTGTTTTGAAATATTTGTAATCCATAGATTAAATAGTAGTTGTGGAGCCCGGGGAGTTTGTAGGGCAGTGAGTTCAGTTTAGTTTAATTTAGTTTAGTTTGGTTTAGTTTAGTGTCACGTGAACCTAGGTACAGTGAAAATGTTTTTTGTTGCGTGCTATCCAGTCAGTGGAAATAAACTATGTTATGCATGATAACAAAGCATAATCCATTCAGGAGAGTCATTCTTAGCTGATTTCTGAAGATTAAACTTGAGGAGAGGGTGAAGCAGCATACATCATGGGAAAACATGCCTGACTAACAGCGACTTCTATACTTCTGTGTTTAACTACATATGTTTATAGCCCAGAATATTGATTTCTCTAACTTCAGATAGCCCCAGCATTCCCTCTCTCCCCATCCCTCCCCCACACAATAGACAATAGACAATAGGTGCAGGAGTAGGCCATTTGGCCCTTCGAGCCAGCACCACCATTCAATGTGATCATGGCCGATCATTCTCAATCAAGTCGTACCAGCTGTATAAGAAAATAACTGCAGATGCTGGTACAAATCGATTTATTCACAAAATGCTGGAGTAACTCAGCAGGTCAGGCAGCATCTCGGGAGAGAAGGAATAGTCTGAAGAAGGGTCTCGACCCGAAACGTCACCCATTCCTTCTCTCCCGAGATGCTGCCTGACCTGCTGAGTTACTCCAGCATTTTGTGAATAAGTCGTACCAGCTTCTCATTTTCACCCAACAAACAGCTACCAATGGCCTGTTTCCTTTATCATCGTCACTTAGTTTTTTGCATATCATTGTTCTCCATCTCTCTGCATCATCGTCTATATCTCTCGTTTCCCTTTACCCCCCCGACTCAGTCTGAAGAAGGGTCTCGACCCGAAACATCACCCATTCCTTCTCTCCAGAGATGCTGCCTGTCCCGCTGAGTTACTCCAGCTTTTTTGTGTCTGTCTTCGGTTTAAACCAGCATCTGCAGTTCCTTCCTACACGTATAGTCCAGAGTTACTGCCAGCTTTGTGGTGCAATGGCAGCAGTGAAATCCAAGCCAATATTTACAAGAACAACGCTGTATGATTTTATTTGCACAAGGAGTTCCTGTTGATTTGGAAAATAAGAAACAATTCATAATTACGTAACACTTTGCATAGCCTGATTACAACCCAAAGGCACTGCGTTTTATTTTTAAAATATGATTCCTGTCAACAAGCCAATATCTGCATGGCAGGATTCTCCAAACCGGTTAACTTGACAATCTGATACAATTCTGACAGGGGTGACAACCTGATGCATTGACTCCATTTCTCATTCCACAAACACTGTTGGCCTGCTTAATATTTAGTTTAGAGATATAGTGCGGAAACAGGCCCTTCGGCCCAGCGAGTTTGGTCGTCCAGTGATCGCCCGGTACACTCACACCGTCCTACACACACACTAGGGACAGTTTAGAATGTTACCAAAACCAATTAGCCTACAAACCTGTACATCTTTGGAGTGTGAGAGGTAACCGGAGCATCCAGAGAAAACCCACGGGGTCACAGGGAGAACGTATAAACTCCATACTGACAGCACCCATGGTCAGGATCGAACCATTCATGCTTCCAGCATTTCCTGTTTTTTTAATCAATTTCATATGTTGGTTAGAAATGCTGATCAGAATGGTTGGGTCATCCAACATACTTGATTAGTTAAATTGCTTGATTAATTGGTTGATTGATTAATTGATTGATTGAAAAATAGGTTATTTGGCCCACCAAGTCTACACTGACCATCGATCACCCATTCACACTAGTTCTATGTTGTCCCACTTTTGCACCAACTCCCTACACACTAGGGGTCATTTACAGAGGCCAATTAATCCACAAAGCCGCATGTCTCTGGGATGTGGGAGGATACACGATAAAGGAAATAACGTTTAGGAGTTTAGAATTACCGATTGTAAGAATATGGCCCCTATTAAATCAACTTCAAATGAAATTTAAATATTTACTTTTTCGTTGCAAGTTTTTCGTTGCAAGTTATTCAGAAGGTGGACACAAAATGCTGGAGTAACTCAGCGGGTCAGGCATTATCTCTGGAGAGAAGGAATGGGTGACTTTTCGGGTCGAGACCCTTCTTCTTCAGACTAGTTCGGGGAACATGAATCGGCGACGTCTCGGGTCGCGACCCTTCCTCGGACTGAAACGCCGCCTATCCATGTTCTCCAGAGATGCTGTCTGACCTGCTGAGTTACTCCTGCACTTTGTGTCTTTTTTGTTGTTGCAAACTAGCATCTGCAGTTCCTGGTATCTACAGCGCTTCTCCAGATAACTGGTCCAACTGTACCCAAACCCACACGTCTGATTTCTCAACAAGGTGTGATTGAAAAATCCAATACCCCATGCAAGTCTTTCAATATTAACGTTCCTGAGTTGTGTTCAGGCCGCCTTATAAAATAAGATTCAATCCCATTCAACCCGATATTGCGGCGGAAACCTTCTCCAACGTCACGGAAAATCTGCAGCCATCATGTCTAATAGTTGTCTACAAACTCTCTGATAATTGTCTTTATTCATGAAAGTGCGGGTCAGGTGATTCACAAATCCCTGTCTCTAAAGATGCACGTTGTTATATAAAGCACCACAACAAACCCTAAAAACTAGCAAATACCGGTAACACTTTCTCTCGCCTACAACTTCACTCTAACTTAATAGACACAAGATGCTGGAGTAACTCAGCGGGTCAGGCAGCATCTTTAGAGAGAAGGAATGGGTGACGTTTCGTGTTGAGACCCTTCTACGCTCCAACTAATCTGGTTCAAACGACAGGGAGCGAACTAAAGAAACTCGTTCTAAAGTCTGGAACATATTTAGCATTCTGGATGTATGAAGTGAGCCGAAAATCTCTCACCCCGAATATGTTTGGTTAGGTCCAGTGCCCAGCCTAGGCTGAAGAAGGGTCTTCTCTCCATTCCTTCTCTCCAGAGATGCTGCCTGTCCCACTGAGTTACTCCAGCATATTGTGTCTATCTTGGGTCTAGTGACAGTTTGCTGGAAACACGTTTCTCGCACTGTTGTGGCTGAACCCAGAATATTAAAGCCCTTCCCTTTACTGGAGCAATGTACAACAACCAACCAACACACACACACACCTGTGCATTCAATGATACTGACGCCTCCACACACTCAAACATGCGGCCATACCCCGGCCGCTGCCCGAGAGAACACTATTTCGGATGAAGGATTTAGGAGCTTGAAAAGTACAAGTCAAACCGAGCCCCTTTTCTCACCGCCCCTTGGTCTAACTTTTACTTTACCTCGGTTGCCCAAAATCCACATGCGAATATTTGATGAATTTCAAAAGATCTAGTTATCTTAAAATACCGCTTGTTGGGAAATCAATTCTTCTTTTTTTCCCCAAGTAATCAACTCCAAAGATTAATTGAAAGCAAAAGAAAATAAGGGCGGTCATTAAATCATTTTCTAAAGCATTGACATGAAAGCGCGGCTGTTTTATTAACAACATAAGCTCAAGTCGTGGAATCGCCCAACTGCGGTGGAAAAAAACAATCCAACATATTGAAGCAATATAGCGATTGGTCTATGCTATTCGTGTCTGTGCTTTTATTTAAGTAGTGGGACCCTTTGCAAAAGTTTAAAGTGTTTAAATTCTAACCAGCGGTGTTTTCCAACAACTTCAGCTCGTGTTGAGTATTGTAGTAGCTATCGTGTTTGAAAAGTCGACCTACTCAAAGCAGCCGAGTCCGCGACTTTTTAAATAAAAACCCTTTAAAATAAAAATTAAGCAAACTAGTAGGAAAAAAAACGGAGTTGGGGGGCAGGAGGTGGGGGGGGGGGGGGGGGGGGAGGGGGAGAAGATGATTACATCAATCAGTGTCAAGCCGACCAGAGATGATTTATGAATATGCGTAATGGATTTTCACTTCTGAGCGGCAATAGTGGGCAGATAATTGATTAGACGGGAAGGGGAGACCAGCGAGAGAGCCCGAGAAAGGGAAGGAGGGGACAGAGTGGAACGCAGAAACATGAGGATTGGAGAGAAGCGCATTGTCATAGAAACATAGAAACATAGACACATAGAAAATAGGTGCAGGAGGAAGCCATTCGGCCCTTCGAGCCTGCACTGCCGTTCAATATGATCATGGCTGATCATCCAGAATCAATACCCCGTTCCTGCCTTCTCCCCAATATCCCTTGATTCCGTTAGCCCTAAGAGCTATATCTAACTCTCTCTTGAATACACCGTTGAATTGTCTCCTGAATTGTCGTTGTACATCAATGAGATAGGTGGGGAAAGCGGCCAGGATTGTTAACGCCCGTGTCTGGCCCAACGACTAGCTAAAATAGGCAATCTCACAACTTTCCAAAAATGTCCCAGTGTGAGTTTACATTTGCAAGAAAGCGATGAGCGTTAAAACGATTTGCTGTTGTTCCCCGATGCCGAGCTGGTTAAACGGGACTGGGTGATGTCGCTGCGATACGGCAGGAGAGCCTTAAATTAACAGCAGGACCAGCAAGGCGGAAAGTTCAAACAATGCTCCAAATTATAACAGTTCATGTCAGGCGGAGAAGCTTTCTATTCTGCATTAGTATTTATCCGAGAGAGAGAGAGAGAGAGAGGGGGGGGGGGGGGGGGGGGGGGGGAGAGGGGGCGAGATAGATAGATAGATAGATAGATAGATAGATAGATAGATAGATAGATAGATAGATAGATAGATAGATAGATAGATAGATAGATAGATAGATAGATAGATAGATAGATAGATAGATAGATAGATAGATAGATAGAAGGGAGAGTGAGAGAGTGAGTGTGAGAGAGAGAGAGAGAGAGAGAGAGAGAGGAGAGAGAGAGAGAGAGAGAGAGAGAGAGAGGAGAGAGAGAGAGAGAGAGAGAGAGAGAGAGAGAGAGCCGAGTAACTTGTGTAGGAAGGAACCGCAGATGTTGGGCAACACAGAAGATCCACACAAAAAGCTGGAGTAACTCAACAGGCAGCATCTCTGGAGAAAAAAAGAATACAGTAGGTGATGTTTCGGGTCGAGACCCTTCTTCAGATTGAAGTAGGGTCTGGAGTCGAGCAACTTGCCGGCTTCCCAGCAAGACCGACCCTAAACTTGGTACACCCCCCTCCCCCCCCACCCCCCCCCCCCCCCCCCCCCCCCCCCCCATCTCCGTACCATGCACTGCCCGGACAGGACCTGCCAACTGGTTTCATTCAATGTAATGGGTTTTATTTTTTAATAATTCTAAGATAGGACCGAGGAACTAAAACAGATGGGGGGGGGGGGGGGGGGAGCCAATTTCGACATTGTTCTCCAAATGAGGCGGCTGAACGGCTTGGAATGAATGTTGTATGAAGTATATGGCGACACGGGCGCCGCAGTTTGCAAGAGTTATACATTCTCTGAACCAAAGTACAAGAGGGCGTGGATGTCGGTTCGGCGTCTAAACAAACATTTATTTTAAATTAAAGCGTTTCAAACTACTTTCAGCTAACTCTAACCAAATAAAAGGCTTGTTTGAATAAATGCCCAGTCGCAAAAATATAGGCACCTTCGGTGGCAATTAGCAAACGGAAAGATTTGCAATCTACAGCATTTATTTAAATAATTGGAAAAGCGGTGCTTTTGTGAAAAAATAGTGTCAAACAAAATACCAATTGCTCTAAGTGCTCAAACCGCTAATCTCCTCCCTGCCAAAGAAGAGTCGTCTGAAAGCGTATTTCATCCTATTTTAACCAGAATGTAGTTTCATTTAAAACGTCACGACACTATCCAACAAATAAAGTTCATTTTAAAAATGAGTTGAAGTTATTTCTTTATTTTACTTTCGGTTGACTTAAGCCCAAACGCAGTTTTCGACCGCACTTCAAATAGTGATACTTTATTGTATCAAATTAATGTTAAATACCGTGGCTTGTTTTGAAAAGCACAGTCCAGCCCCGCCATCCGCAAGTCAACTAACTACCTGGCGAAAACAAATCCGCCAGATGCGGTATTTTGCATTGAAACGACCGGGAGAGAGTATCAGTTTCCCACCTTTTGGAAGCACGGACTAAACCTCGCTAGTGCCAGATGTACAAATATTTCTGACTCCTTAACGAAACTCACTCAGGTCAGGGTTTCAGTGAAAAATCATTAGCGACCGCGAGGAAACACATTTTAAGAATTCAAAGGGTTTGGCTCCACTTATAAAAAGAGCATTCAATTTCATTTACCATCAAGAATTTCTCAAGAACCTGGCTAGATGGTTTTTTTTAATGAACACAAAATTCTGGAATAATATCTTTGACACCGATCCCTTTAAATATACGATTAGCCTGCTTACTCTCCAAATGGTGTTTCTTTTTAACAATTGCAAACAAAAACCTTTCTGCAGACAGAACTGGCAGAGTTCTGGCCTGTTCAAACGATACTTTATTCGCGAAAACATTTCTCTTTTCAGGGGGGAATGACAGCAAGGTGGAGGAAATAGACTCGCATACTTATACCCGGGGAACAAACTTCTCCACCAAGTTCGAAACCGCTTTAAAGTTCGATGCGTGATCGCGATCATTTCAGAATTCGCAGCTAAGTTTTGCAAAATAAACCCAGGATAAATCAATGGCAGTTTCAGAATCCCACAGCTCTCCAGGCAACTCAAAGTCAAGTTGTCATACTTTCATTTTTTCCCCCACAGACCATCTTGGGGTTTTATTTTTTACAAAATTGAATGGACTGAGCGGAGCAAGAGAAAAGTAAATTAGGCAGCTGGATTTTTATGACTCTTATCATCCCTTGATGTACCACCATTCATTTGTCGCTATTTTCCCTGGTTATTATTGCGGCATTGAAGAATAACTGCCTGCAGGAGGCGCTCTTAGTCCGATTCTTCCCCTCCCCCCTACTCCCATCTACCCCCCCCCCCCCCACCCCCTCCCCCCCCTATCTCCACCCCCTCCTCAGTCTAAAACCCAACACATCGCCGGCTCCCCTTCGGGGGTCTGGTATTATACAAGTCATTTAGTCATTATACTGCATAAGTGTCTCGACCATCTACAATCATCTCGCATTAAAATATTGCCGTGGCGTTTAACCGTAATCTTTAACGATAAAGTGAAATTATGATCTTTTGCAACCAGTTTAAGGTATTGAAAAAAGCCTACGATGAAATAACTCCCCCCCAAAGCATTGTTTACAGATCGTCTAACGAGTCTAAACAAACGAGGCAGCTGCACTCCAATACAATATTTTGCTTTCTTCAATAATGTTACAGCCATTGTGTCATTTCAGCACTTGGGAATAGTTTTTTTTAAACTATTCACTGCGACAAAAAAAAAAGAAGTGATTTTAATAGCTGACTGTTCCCGCAAAAGGAGACACCGGCATTTAAAACATAATAATGCAGAGGGGGATTTTGTAATTTGTTGCGAGTTTTTAGGCAGCCTGTCTTATTTTAAAAAAATAACATTTGGACATTTGCAGTTAAACCACGTATTTTGCATCGTTTCCAATGTGCATTTTTCGGTTGGCCGAAATGTCAATTGATAGTCATGCATCTCAATGCATTTACCAAACAAAACGTTTCTTGGGGAATTGCTACTCGAACGCAGTTTTTTGAAAATTCAGACACAGATATAAAGTCGTAACTGTTCATTTATTAGCCAAAAATATATACTTTCTTGTACAATTTCGTTCACACGTATGTACATTTTTGTTTGCGGTATATACAAAACATTTCGAACACCAGGTGATAACTAATTTTTCATTCGACTTACAAAAAAAAACTTGAATCCACATGTCACAACTCAACTAATTGATACACGCCTTTTCTCGGTCAGTATTACATTACTAATTTTATTTTATTTAATACACATACATGCTTACAGGTTAAAACTGTACAAGGGGAAAACATTGGTTTTTTTACATTCCATTTAACAAGAAAATTGTTACAAAATAAAGTTTTTAAAAAAGCCAAAAAGGGACTATGCAGATGATAGCGCCGACAAAACCATTGCCGCATCGAGTTGATTCTGCGGTCTGAAACGAATAAAATTATTGACCATCAGTGTTTATAACTTTTGTAATAAACATTGACACCCATGTTTTTTTGGGATTAAATGTTGCAATTTAAGTTTGTGAATGCCGATTAACTTCGGTGAAAAGTAACCCCAAAAATTAAAAAAAACCCCAGCGTAGGCCTGTTTTTTATTGGGGTATTCAGTCTGCGGGGATTACACATGGAAGAAGAAAATAGATTTCTTACCGTCTCTGAACCGGTTGAAAAGCTGTCTTTACTATTTTTTTCTCTATTTCCAAGGCACTGCTTCGATCTGTAAATAATAACGAGTTCTTATAACTGGTATTGTTCGCCATTATCGAGGGCCACCTTTACCAAGAACGACGCGCTGAAATTCAACTTTGTCTTTGGAATCGTAAAAAGCTCGAAGAATAAAAGTGATCCGAATACTATATGTGAAACACGTGCTATCTTATTACACTGGCCTTTTTTTTTCCTGCTGTCTACTACTTATTGAGGAAGAAAATCAAATCATAAATTATCATTTACAATGGCGCTAAAGATCAGTTTATAATAAATGCAATTGTGGCCATCAAAAAATCATTATCCCATTACTTTGATTGCGCCTTTTGGTGTTATATCTTGTATTCAGTTACAGTCGAGCAATGCTACTTTTCAGAAACAGGATATGAAAATCTCTGAGTATCGATTCAAAGGCTTGGAGAAATGGACTTGGTATGGAGATTACCAGAAAATGAAATTAATTCGAAACAGTATGGATCACTTTGAAGTTCTTCAGTGAGTTTTCTTTCTTTTTTTAAAAATTGCAACTTTTAAAAGGGGCCCAGCTGTTAAGGCTGTTAATTCAATTTTTTTTTTGTTGTTGCATTTAGTTGATCCTTTTGGATTTTGTTTTGGGTTTTTTTTTTGTATGTTGGTCTTTAGAGTTTGGCAGGAGCGTGTGTTTTGTGTTTTTCAGTCAAGTGCTCTATACCTGTGACTGTGGATTCCGTCGACTGAGAGCGCCCCTCTCTCACCGCACAGAACGCGGGGACCCCGGCCGCCTGTCCCGCACCGAGTCCGAGGAAATGGTTCGAATTGATTAAGGCCAAGGGGTGGTGAGAAAAGGTTCTGTTTGTCCAGTTCTGAAATTTCCCCATGGGGCAGGCGAATAGTCTGTGCTGGCCCAGGAGCGACGAGGCAGCAGAAGTCACGGGAGAGCCGCTGATCTGTGGGGACTTGCGTGGGTTGTCTGGGGTGGTCGCGGTTTCAGCCAAAGACCAGATCTTTGGCTTCTGATTCAACGACAACCCGCTCTCGGGCGCTGGGGACGCGGGGCTTTTCCTCTCGCCGTTGCTTTTAGTCTGGTCGCCACTGGGTTGTCCCGGGGCCTCGGGCGAGAGGTCGCCTCGCTTCTTCTCGCCAACCCTGTTTCCTTTCACCACCGATTTTAGAAAACCGTCCTCAGAACCGTTCAAGTCGTCAAAGGAGTCCGAGATCTCAGAGTCGCTCCTGCCGTCCAGTTTGCAGTCCAGGCTTAAGTCCGGGTCCTGTTCGTCCTCGTCGTCTTTGCTTTCGATATTCTCCGTGTCGATATTCTCCAAATCGATCTCCTCGTCGTCCTCCTTTTTCTCCCCCTCCATGTCCGGCTCGCTCCCGTACGAGTTGCCCTCTTCGTCGGTCCGATTCCTCGGAGTCCAGGTCATCTTGTTCTCTTTTTTAAGTCTCCTCCGGGCGTTGGCAAACCAGGTAGATACTTGGGTCAGGGTCATTTTGGTGATGATAGCCAGCATGATCTTCTCCCCTTTGGTTGGGTACGGGTTCTTCCTGTGCTCGTTCAGCCACGCTTTCAAAGTGCTTGTGCTTTCCCTGGTGGCATTCTTTGGCCTGGACGGGTCTCCGAACTGGTACTGCCCGTAAGGATAGTAAGCGGCGTGGTGGTGTGGGAAACCGGGGTGTTGTACGTTCGGGCTCTCCTTCAGTTCGTATTGGGTGCCCTGAGCAAGAAAACGAAGGGCGAAATCGGGAATGTTTTTTTTTTGTTTCAATGTACACTCACACACACACACAAACACACTCACACAAACACACACACACTCACACACACACACATACAAACACACACACACACACACACACAAACACACTCAAATAATTAAAACCAAACAATTATTTCAAACACATTCTTCAATTATCCGCCCATTTTGCAAACAACAAAACAAAAATTACGTGAGAGCGATGGGGAGGGAGAGAGGGGGTGGGGGGGGGGGGTGGGGAAGGTGTCGGCGGTGGGGAAAATGTATCAATTTGGGGAGGAAGGGTGAGATGGGGGTGTGGGGGGGGGGGGGGGGGGGGGGGAAGAGAGAGAGAGAGAAGGGGGGAAAGATTTGTAGATTTAAAACGGCCCAGAGACACTAGGCAAGAGATTGACACAAGAATATCTATCTCCCAGTGAAATCAACGCGAGTGAAAGTAACAACCGCAACAAAACGACAAGCGAGAACAAAACTTTTATGGACAAGACTCGCCCGGAAAATATTAAAGAGGGTTTGCCTTTGCATTTAAAACAAAACGGCATTACCGCAGAGACCTATATTTTCGCTTCCTCGACGTCGGGTCTTGTTTTTCAGGATTGCAACAAAACTTTTTTTTTCTCTCTAATGATTTACCAGAAGATTGAAGGGGAGACTGAGAGAGGGAGAGGGAGGGAGAGAGAGAGAGAGGGAGAGAGGGGAGAGACAGGGGTTGACGTAAAATGTTCTTACCAGTTGAGGGAACATTGGGAGGTCGGCTGCATAAGGCAAGAAGGCGCCGTATCCTTGAGTCGCATAAGGAGATCCATACATGGTTAACACGGTCGAGGCAGCGCCGGTCGCAGTCAGTTCGCCCCCAGTCCGAGACGACGATAGACTTTGGCGATCCGGGTAGAGTGGCCTAGCGGCGGCTATGTACTGATATCCCAGTTGTGGGAACGACATGGTCAGTGACTACCGCGAGGAGGGATCTCTATGCCAGAGCGACCGCAGAATCCACCTTTTAATGTTAAGAGAGTCAGTCGAAAGTGTACGTTTCCACCATGCAGGCGCGCTGAAACCGATCCGATCCCTCTCTTGCAACTTGCTATTGATCTGAAGGTGGCCGGGTCAGGTCCTAACAGATTCATAGAGATTATTCCGAGTTGATGGCCTGATTGACATTTCTGGTATTAACCAGGCTCCTCCTATTTCTTCGGAGTCCGGGCAGCTTTTACTTCAGCGCTCTCTTTGTCACACGGCGTGTCTCACTCACCCCCCCCTTCCCACCCCCCCCCCAAATCTATTTACTGACGTCTGGATCTTTTATTTCGGCTGCATTCAAGTGGCATTTTTGCAGTCGCCAATCAGTACTAGTTTCTCCGGCGAAAAACACGCCCGCTTCAAATGTTTTAAAAAAGTAAACTCGCCTCCCACTTTTTTGCCATTGGGTTTTATTCTAAAGCTGCGTATTTGTAGAACTATAATTGGCAGTGAAATGGGGGGGGGGGGGGGGGCAAAGAAAATCGACCCGACTAAACCCAAACAGAATTCGAACAACTTTCAATCTCTTTGATATATCTTTTCACCCAGTGTAACAAAAACTTTGTTCTCCTTTTTGCTATTGTTTCAACTTTGTTCAGGAGATACTTGGTTTTCGGTGAGGCCGCGCCGAAATTGCACCTACTCCAGCCTTGAGAGCGATATGTGTGCTCTGTTCAGTAAAGTTTTGCTCGGCACAAATGTTTTTATTTCTCTAATCGAGCTGGCGGCGGTTCCGCCTCTCCGTACAGGCTGAGAACGCGCGCAATAGAATTTAGGACGGAGTTAATTCTTTGTTAATAATGGACTTCAAACAGTTGTCGAGTCGCCACTTGACATCAAAGAGAACCAACGCAAAATTAAAACACACAACACAAAAAAAAAAAATCCGACTCAAACACAGAAGCTCCCAAGCTCCCTTCCTTGGTTACGCTGATAAATAAGTGGTGTGGAAATCGCAAAGACACCATCACCTTCATACTAAGTCATTATCACTTTTTTAGTCCTGTTCCCTAAACTGTAATTAGCAAATTTATGACCCCACGTTGTTTGAACCCTGTTCCTTGTTTCTCTGTGGTGTTCGGGAACGATAGGTCTGCATGATAAAGCTAAATACGAGGTTGTAATAAATGCGGATTAGCGCGAAGCAAGCCCATGGATTGAAATTCTCCGAATCAATATATTAAACCTGTATGTACCACATCTAATCGCTTTACGGCTCATCTTTTTTTTTTTTTTGGGTATTTGATGTCAGATAATCGCCCACCCATTGTCTGAAGAATAAAGCAATTTTTTTCCTCCCCTAGATTTTATTTATCCGGTCATGTTAAGTAACGATAGGTCGATAGAAATTAGCAGAAATGCAAGGTGGAAATCGCATTATAGTTTGATTTTCCGAGAAAGGGTTTGCGAAGAAAAGGGTTTGCGTCTGTTCTTGAAACGGTGCGTAAATTTAAGCAAAAACAGACTCACAAATGGGTAACAGTGATCTCTCGTGTTTTAACATTTTAACTTGCGGCCGTAGGTTACCCGAAGGTTCTGGCCGGCGCGCATTATCCTGTTGGCGGATTTCACTGCGACGCCACTCTGTTGGTTAACATTCCCTGCAAAATTTGAACAATGCTATATATATTCAACTCATCTCACTAATTTTATACCGCGGTGTTTCTGTTTTCTGCACAGAGCGACCAGCGTTTAAAGCTTTTGCAAGGACTATCTCTGGCTGTGTACACATTGGAGAACTGTGTGTTATTTCAGTTTAAGCTGTGCTTGGGGGCAAAATCGGTTGCAGACTAGTTTCCTCTCAAACTGTTCGCAGAGAGGAGGGAAATAAAAGATTATCAGCTTATTAATTACCTCGAGTATATTGCCATGTGTCGTGTTGACAGAATTTTAATCGTCTTGGTGTGGGCTTGGGGGGGGGGGGGGGAGAGGAATTCAATATTGTTCGTCCGCATATTGACAAGGGTGGAAGAAAAAATCACTCGCCGGTGTAGAAGGGCAGCGCAAAGTGGCGAAAAGAACTGAAATGCACCCGAAGAAAGGAAAACGGGAGTGCAGCAACGAAGAGTCAAATGTGAAGAGAATGAAAAGACGGCACTGCGATGATTTAGAAAAAAAACAAACGAAAAAAGATTAAACATTGTAAGAGTGAATGGTGAATGAAAGGGGAAGACAAAGAGAAAGGACGAAATGCCATGGGCACAGATATAATAATCTTTAAAGAGAGCGAGAGAGAGAGAGAGAGAGAGAGAGAGAGAGAGAGAGAGAGAGAGAGAGAGAAACCGGTTGAAAAACGGAGATAAAAAGAGAGTGGATCAGAGAGAGAGAGAGAGAGAGTAGTAAAGGCGGGAGAATAGCAGGCAGAGAGAGGCGTTTAAAAAGTGATTAGAGCGAGCGTGGCGGCGAGTTTGGAGGCAGAGGAGGGCCGGGGAAGTGAGACAATGAGGGGAAGGAGTTGAGAGAACGTGGAATGAAAGTGGACAAATATCAGAAGTCGGGGTGAGCAGATGCAGGTGAAGCAAGTGAAGTGGGCTTGAAGCAGTGGAGGTCAGGGCGCCGAGCGTTTGGACAGTGCCTTTCTATAGATTCCATATTGTTATGCTAATACCATTTGCCCCGTGTCACTGCATCCACTTCATATCGTGGGTATCAGTAATTTAGACGTTGTTACTTACTGAAGGACACGTGGATTGTGCCTGGTTTTTTAATATGCTCAGTAAGAGACGTGTCTCCCCCTCTGTCAATGACAGCAGCGATATCACCAATGCACTAATAATCTATTAATTTAATGGGTAACTTTAGCGGCTTGAAGTACACACACTGTAGGGAAAAAAATCAATTAGTCGAGTGAAGTAAAGCCCGCCTCTCGATTTCAGGGAACATACGGCACTGAACGTGTTATTGGGATTAACCCTTCGAAGACCCAGAAAGGTTCGTTAACCCACCGCGCAATTAACACGCTCCCCCCCCCCCCCCCCCCCAATACAACTTCGTTGTTATTCGAGGAGAAATAATGAACGTTGGACAATAACGCATTCGGAAACGCAGGGGAATCTAACAGACAGTCGCTCTTGCCTGTGACACGGTGGCTTTTTGATAGCAGTTTATGCTAAGCGAGGTTATTGTATATTTTGCTGCTTCTATCAAGGTTATTATGTTATATAAGAAAATAACTGCAGATGCTGGTACAAATCGGTTTATTCACAAAATGCTGGAGTAACTCAGCAGGTCAGGCAGCATCTCGGGAGAGAAGGAATGGGTGACGTTTCGGGGCGAGACCCTTCTTCAGACCCTTCTATCAAGGTTATTATGCTGTTGGGATCAATACTTTCTGCGGGGCACAAGACTTCACGATGGGAATTCATTACAGTCAGACATTATTTAGGATTTCACGTACATTTGTGGAATTCTGGTTTTTGTTTTGGATCTCAGTATTGAAAAACAAAAAACAAAAAAAAGTTAAAAGGTCAGGCCAACTCGTTCCCCGTTTGAACTGTGTAACTCGGTGAATGAAGCCGTCTGTAAGCGGCGGTCTTGAAGGGGACATCTCCCCGCTTTGAGGCGCTCAGATCCCGGCCACGACACGTGCCGTATCTCCGGGCGGTGTCAGGACCCACTGGTCAGTGGCTGATTTATTGCTAGTCTTTAACACTCGTTACTCCTTTTACACTTATACACCTCTTCGGGGAATGTGTGTAAGAAGCCGCGGTTAAAGGAAGCGCAGTAAAAATCTTCCATAATCTGAAACCGATCCCCTCTTTTTAAAAAAAACACAAAGTTGGCCATGTACTTACTTACCCGCACTTAGACTTCCGCTGCCAACTATAAATAAAGTTTTAATGACCCTGAAGGAAGATTGAGTTCTATTTTACTCACTTAAATATATATATTTCTCTTCAGTGTCAAACACCACCGCAGAAATGCCGATAGGATTGTACAGCGTGCGTAATGTAATCGGCCACAACACTCCAACCTATGGGATCCAGTGGGATTGGTTTATTACAGATATAATCCCCATAATGTAAGTTCAACATATCGCTTCTCTTGGCAAATAATTGAGTCCAACCTTTGGTTTTTTTTCTTCTTCTTCTTTTACTGTTGTATCTGAAGGTAAACTGACGAAACTTGTTGGCAACCGGCTTTAATCTGAATTTTATAGGGGAGCTTGAAATCCCAAATTATTGTTTGGATGCTAAGAGCCAAGAGTGTTTTATTGCCATATGTTCCAGATAGAACAGTGAAATTCCTACTTGGATCAGCACAAAATACAAATAGACGTTGTTATTTAGTGTGTGTGTGTGGGGGATGGGGGTGTGGAGGGGGGGGGGGGGGTTGGGAGGGTCTATTCAATTTACAATTATATTAGAAAGGCGGTTTAACCCAACGAGGAATCTGCGGGAACTGGCGGTGAGAAAAAAGTGCCAGGGAGAGGAACAGGGACCGTAGAGAGATCAAAGTGTCGAAAAGGCAAGTCAGCCTTATTCGAATTACGCGTTTGGGAGCTTTTCCGTAATTCCAGGGCCGACAGATAACAAGTTGCACATTCCTTATCGCATATGGAATCAATCCTTCTCAGTCTCCCGATTAAAATCTGTTAATTGCACTGACATTTGATTTGCAAAGAAAACACAATTAATGGCTGTCATGTTTGACGCATCCATTGGTTCCCGCGGTCTGAAAGAGCTTCGTGACACGACTTTCTTTTTTTTTTACACACAACTAACTTTGAAAAAAAAAACCCCCATAAACTTTTATTCGCAAATTCTTGGAGCGAGACGTTCATAAAACCGGGGCGTTTGGGGAGTTCGGCGCGTCTCCTCATAATCTACATCTAGAATTTCATTGCAGCAACGCCAAGGGATTTCAAATTACTAACTGCTGTCCTATTTGTTTCCCCAAAGTCCAACGGTGGAAATCAGTATCGTATCTTTCAATATTCTCTTCCACGAAACTTACAGTTTATACGGCCACGTAACTTTAGTTTTCGTTATTTAAACTCAACACGTTTCAACCATACAATTCAAAGATGCCACCCGCTGATAAACAATCGATATTTTTTTTGCTAGAGTACTAAGCAAGTGCGAATTATATTTTATACATGGATTGGCAATTAGTGTCTATGGTGGATGGTGATGTTGAAAGAGACACTTCCAGTTTCGAGTTCTGATGGATTCAATATAAATTGAAGGTTGAGATATTCAGGTCGGATAGTTAATTTACTGTTGTTTCAGTGAACAAGCCAGCGAAAAGGGGGCGAATATAAAAGGTGTTCACTGGGATTTTTTTTCCCCCAGCCTGAGGCTAATTGCAAGATACTAATTCAACGCGGGTCAATGGGAACATGCTGAACACACAGGTCCGCTTTCCTTAGTAACACATTCCCTCGTCTAACGCGGCGCGCTCGATTGAGAAGTTTCAATATAAGGCACCTGTGAACGACTTCATAGCATCAAACTAGTGATTAGGAATGGGTAATCAATGTATCAGCCTCCCCCTTCCCCCCCCCCCCCCCTTCCCCCTCCTTCCCCCTCCCCCCCCCCCCCCTTCAGATCTCCACAAGAGTCAATTTCAATACCAGTGTTTTCATTTACTTTAGATAGACACAAGCTGGAGTAACTCAGCGGGTCAGGCAGCATCTCAGGAGAGAAGGATTGGATGACGTTTCGGGTCGAGACCCTTCTTCAGACCGGGTTTTCCATTTACTTTAAATCTTTTTGGACGATGCCCCCCCAATTGCGGAAAACTGACACACGGATATGTAATTCTAATTTAGCACTGGAGTTAAACACTCGGTCGGCCAGGTCGGGTTTAGAGTTCGGGAGCTGTGCTGTGTGTTGATTCCCCTGTTTCACTCTTTGCAGTATTTGCAACACGCCAATACGTTCCTAAAACAAGATTACTATTTCACAGGAGCGCAATAACCCAAAATATAATCCCACCGCTCTAACAATTAGACCTGTATGCTGACGGCTCACAGTTGGTAGAATACTGTGCTCGCCGTTCGGACCACTATTTTGAGCAACTGTTTGTTTAAAAAAGAAACACACACATGGGCAGACAGTGACTTCAGTCAATGGTGTTTGTCAATTAGGTCGCGGGGAAATGAAAACGGTACGCCGGGCCTGGGGAGAGGGGAACAACTGCGAGGGGAACGTTAAAATAACCCATCAATAATGATTTTGTGGTTAAATCCTAGAGTTTGTGCAGCAATTGATTAGGGAGATCGGGGTTGCTGCTGTTTGCTGCCGTTTGAGTCTTTAGTAAATATTGCACTGTCCATACAGAGGTGGGGGGTTTGTTTCCACGCGTGTTATTGTAGGCTTTCTATCTGATTATTTGAACGCTATTTTAACACTGAATTTTTACTCGTGGAAATTTCGCGGGGATCTAGCGGTGTGTAAAAAACAAGATCGCCTGGAGAATAGTTATTCTAGCGGGTACTGGCCAAATGCCACTGGGACGTGTTAATTAATCCACCCAGAGCCAAACACTCCCTCCCCCCTCCTTACCCCCCCCCCCTCCCCCCGGGGGGAAATAATGTTGCAAAGAAACTACATTGGTTCTCTTGCGCGATTTTTCTTATTTACTATTTCCAAACAAATCGGTCCAAACAAAGTCAGACCCTGGGACAAACATTGCAAAGGAAAGTTTGGATGCGCGCATGCTTATTTTTTTTAATTTTCGCGCACAGAAGGGGTGCATTTTCCAACTGTAACCCGGACACTGTGACCGTGCCTTCCTGATGTCACATCATTGTAGTAACTGCCCCCATCTCCTCTCGGCAATATCAACACACGTTGCAATTAATTTTGTCTTCCAGTTACTTGGAATAACATCTCATGTTTTTAATTGGCCTCATCTACAGATAGAAACTGTGCCCGAAGAAGGGTCTCGACCCGAAACGTCACCCATTTCTTCTCTCCAGAGATGCTGCCTGTTCCGCTGAGTTACTCCATCCTTTTGTGTCTAGCCAATAATAGATGGATTGAGAGTTACTGATCGATTTAACCCGAGGTCGATATCTTAAAACCAGACTATGTTATTTTGCTGATAAGATGGTTTTCATTGCACAAACCTATGAAGTGGTGAAATCATCGACTGTATGGTTTTTTGGGGGTTTTGTTTCGTTTTTATTTCTGTGAGCCCTGAAAGCCTATATCAGTAACAAATAACCATCGATTTCTCGTAAAGTCAGTTTTGAGTTAGAATGAGTAACTGCGGGCAGCGCTATCACTGTATTACATGGAAATGTCCCAGGTAACAAGATGAACATTGATTCAGCATTATGTTTGATCAATAATGAAATAAGTAACTTCGGGGCCAAATTAAAATGCAAACTGGCTTAGCACTGGCAATTGCTGGGCTAAGTGACAACGGTTTTTGTCGGTAGCAAGAAGGCCATATTTGTGGGAAGACTACATATTTTTTATGATGCACATTTAATAAACCCTGATAGAAATCGGCTTTAATCTGGAACGACGATTTCTCACTGTGACCGTACGACCACCACACCTGGAAGGCGTGTAGTATTACCACGTTTAATGACATTCGTTTTTCAGATTGAAAAAATAAATAAATTGCTATTTTACATTGCGGGATTTGTGGAGCTTTTAACAAATGCTTTAAAAATCATAGACGTTAACGAGGGAAAGTGGTTTCACTGGAAAGAAGGGAACGTGACTGGCCTCTTCCAATGAAGCTGCCTGTCCCGGTTTATTTCCCTCTTTCTACATGGCTAGTTTTTACGGCCCTACAGTATCATTATTGAAGTCATCACACGAATTGATTTCCAATGGCACTTCGCTCCTCCATTCTCAGCGCGGGATACATACACAAGCGCTTTGCTTTTTCGCACTGATCCCTTTACGAAAGGGCTGACTAGGGCGAGAGAGGTCCAGAATCCCGAGAGAATATGCGAGCGAGAGAGAGAGAGAGGAGGGAGAGAGAACGAGGGGACGTTTGAGCAGAGTATAAGACAGGGTTGAGCAGAGACACAAAGGGAGAAACAAAGCAGAAAGATATTGAAGGGACGTTAGGATAAAGGTGGGCTGACACACACAATGAAGAAACAGAACACAGAGAAACACAGCAATTGAAATAAACATAAGAATTGGGAAATAGCTTCGGTGAAGAACCGCGAAGGCTCAAATCTGTCTCAAGTGCAGGTGAGGAAGTGAGGATTTGGAAGGGGAATGATAAGAAGGAATGGGAGAGAGGTTGTTGAGCGGCATAGACCGGGGGGAAATAATGTAGCATAGAAACTACATTGGTTAGTTGATTGAGTTAGATAGAGCTCTAGGGGCTAGTGGAATCAAGGGATATGGGGAGAAGGCAGGCACGGGGTATTTATTGGGGACGATCAGCCATGATCACAATGAATGGCGGCGCTGGCTCGAAGGGCCGAATGGCCTCCTCCTGCACCTATCTTCTATGTTTCTATGTTTGGGGTAGAGAAGGCGACTAAAAGGTTGAAGGTTGAAGGTTGACGAGGAAGTTCCTTTCAGTACTGGCTTGATGCATTCTACAGACAAAACTCAAAATTAAAATAAAATCCAATTGATCCTTCATTTCCAGATTGACATTAGCGTCAAATTAATCTTTAACCCACCCGGAGCGGTGAAATATCTACACTTTTGTTTCATTTTATAGATTCCTAGAGCGAATCCCTAGTTACAGCGACTTTCCAAGAGGTTTGGGTTACATATCCCCTTCGATTTTTAACAATTATTTGATCAGCAAATTAATACTGTGTACACTTTGCAGCAGGTCCAAAGCAAATATTCAATATTTTGGACAAGACTAGTCTGAGAAAACCTTCCCCTAAAATCAATAGTGGCCGAGGGCAGTTTTAGCAATTTATTGTGTACTTATTGAAATGAGTTTCAAACTCATTGAGTCAGTCTAATTTTATATGATAACCTTATTCTTATATAATAACCTATCTACTTACCTACATTATGCATTTCAGCATTCAGGATCTACTACTCGATTTTGGTGTTCTTAAATAAATCCATCAAATTATTATTTTTGAATATTCTAATAAAACCTAAATGGTTATTGTGATTTCTAATAATCTGTATTTCTGTGTTATTAAAAAAGTTTAGATGCCCCAATTATGGCTGTATTCCTGCTGGTATCTGCACATAAATACAACCCAATTCCGTACAAATGTAAAAACAATAATTTATACATCTGCTCTGTAACATCTGCATTGAGATGTGTAAGTAAATGTATATGCACACATGACCAATCAAGACAACATAAAAGTAAATATAAATGTTTGCCTCTTAAGATGCTTCGGTTCCCATGGAATCTCTTAGAGTCACAGAGTCATATAATCATAGAGTTAGTTATACAGGGTGGAAACAGGCCCTTCGGCCCAAAATGCCCATGCCAACCAACATGTCCCTTCCACACCAGAACCACCTGTCTGCATTTGGCCCATATCCCTCCAAACCTGTCCTATCCATGTACCTGTCTAATTGTTTCTTAAACGTCACAAAAGTCCCTGCCTCAACTACCTCCTCTGGCAGCTCGTTCCATACACCCACCACCCTTATATTCGACATATACATTTCTATTGTTATGAATATTTTTATCATTCACACAAAAAAAAAACAGTCTGAAGAAGGGTCTCGACCTGAAACGTCGCCCATTCCTTCTCTCCTGAGATGCTGCCTGACCTGCTGAGTTACTCCAGCATTTTGTGAATAAAAGATTACAAAGGTAAGAAGCTGAAAATTCTTTCTCCGGATACTG
Organism: Rhinoraja longicauda; assembly: GCF_053455715.1. Classification (NCBI taxonomy): domain Eukaryota; kingdom Metazoa; phylum Chordata; class Chondrichthyes; order Rajiformes; family Arhynchobatidae; genus Rhinoraja; species Rhinoraja longicauda. Next base: position 5,423,690 of record NC_135958.1, on the reverse strand, counting down.
AAATTCCACATCAATATGAAATTAAAACCATATTATATCTTAACGTTCCCTACTCTACAATGTCACCTCTTGTTTCTCTATGAAGTGTGTGGTCAAGTGAGAGGTTACTTTCTGCAGCTTCATTTGTAGCATAGTTCTAGGTTTTCAGCTTGATAAAGAACCCGCAATGGGGAACAAGTTTAAAGTAATTCAGTACAACCATCTAACTATGGTAGGTCCCAGCTGTTAGCCAATGCATTCAGAACCAATAATGATTAAGCCATAGATAGACACCAAGCGCTGAAGTAACTCAACGGGTCAGGCAGCATAAGGTTGACAATTGACAAGCTTCTTCCACGTCCCTTTCAGTATGATAGGAAAGGTTTGGAGGAGTATGGGCCAAACATGGGCATTTGGGACTAGCTTAAATGGGGGCATCTTGGTCAGCATGGACAGATTGGGCTGAAAGGGGCCTGCTTCATAGAAACATAGAAAGTAGGTGCAGGAGGAGGCCATTCGGCACTTCGAGCCAGCACCGCCATTCAATATGATCATGGCTGATCATCCACAATCAGTACCCCATTCCTGCTTTTTCCCCATATCACTTGATTCCATTAGCCCTAAGGGCTAAATCTAACTAATTTCCATGTTTTTATGATTCTATCTGACAGTTGTTGAAGTATTTTTGAAGTGCAGTTTATGTTCTAATGGAGAAAACACAGCTGCCAAAATGCACTCAACAAGCTTCCATGTATATATAACATTGTGATGCTGGCCATGTTATTTCTTATTTTAATATTGATATTGGTGATAAATTGGTCTGCATGTACATCAAAACTCCTCTTTCGTTCTCCAAAACTGTGCCAACAAACCCTTTGGGTCCAATTGCTTTCAGTGAGGAGTGGAGGAAATAGATCTGTGGCATTTCAATGACATTCATTAACGGATATAGGATAATTATTTCTTTGTCTGATTAGAAGTAGTAGGGGGGGGGGGCTGGGGGAAGGGGGGGGGGGGGGGGGAGATCTCATTGAAACCAACCGGATAATGAAGCCTAGACAGAGTGGACATGGAAAGGATTTCTCCAGTAATGGGAGAATCTAGAACCAGAGGGCACAGTCTCAGAATAAAAGGACGTACATTTGGAATGGACATGTATCTGTGCAATTCACTGCCTCAGACGGCTGTGGAGGCCAAGGCATTGGGTATTTTAAAAAACGGAGATCGATAGGTTCTTGATTAGGAAGGGCGTCAAAAGATACATGGAGAAGGCAGAGAATAGGATTGAGAGGGGAAAGCAAATCATCCATGATTGAATGACTCGATCAGCCGAATGGCCTATTTCTGCTCCCATGTCTTATGGTCTTATGTTAGAAGCATAGATTAGCAATAATTTGCCTGGTATGTCGTATCTTGCCCATAAAGAGTTAACTTGTTGAAAAACATAGTGTAATTTTACTTCTGATGCTCTTCTATGTTGTTCCTGTGGTGACAGACTGGAGCGACTAGGCTTGTACACACTGGAATTTAGAAGGATGAGAGGAGATCTTATCCAAACGTATAAGATTATTAAGGGGTTGGACACGTTAGAGGCGGGAAACATGATCCCAATGTTGGGGGAGTCCAGAACAAGGGGCCACACTTTAAGAATAAGGGGTAGGCCACTTAGAACTGAGATGAGGAAAAACCTTTTCAGTCAGAGAGTTGTGAATCTGTGGAATTCTCTGCCTCAGAAGGCAGTGGAGGCCAATTCTCTGAATGCATTCAAGAGAGAGCTAGATAGAGCTCTTAAGGATAGCGGAGTCAGGGGGTATGGGGAGAAGGCAAGAACGGGGTACTGATTGAGAATGATCAGCCATGATCACATTGAATGGCGGTGCTGGCTCGAAGGGCCGAATGGCCTCCTCCTGCACCTATTGTCTATTGTCTATTGTCTAAGGGCCTATTGTTATGCTCTACTGTTCTATGTATGCATTTAGCTCTGTCTAGCCATATGGCAAAATTTAAATAAACAATTGCCTGTCTCATAAAATATCAGGTTGACTTGGGTTGTTGCAAGATGCTGCACAAAGGCAAACCTTCCTTTACCTTTCATCAACTTAGTTTAGTTTAGAGGTTCAGCGTGGAAACAGGCCTATCGGCCCACCAAGTCCGTGCCGACCAGCGATCTCCCCATACATTAACACTATCCTACACGCTAGGGACAATTTACCATTTACAATTTTTACAGCAGCAAATTGACCGGCAAACCTGTATGTCATTGGAGACATACAAACCTGTAGGTCTCTGTATGTCTTTGAAACTGCAGCACCCGGGGAAAACCCGTGCAGCCGCAGGGAGCACGTACAGACTCCGTGCAGACAGCACCAGTAGTCCGGATTGAACCCGGGTCTCTGGCGCTGTAAGGCAGCAACTCTACCGCTGCGCCACTGTGCCGACTCTTCTGTTCTTTCCTGACAAAAAAAATGGCCTTATGGATTCGAGGATCTTGATATAAATTCTGATAAATAAAAACATTGAGGCAAATAATTAATCATTGCAGAAAAAAAATGCTGATGCACAAAATTTAGCCTGCATCAATATTATCAGCAATGCATTAATGAAAAAGTAAAATAGGTTAATTGACAACCTATTGACACTCCAAAGACGTACAGGTATGTAGGTTAATTGGCTGGGCAAATGTTAAAAATTGTCCCTAGTGTGTGTAGGATAGTGTTAATGTGCGGGGATCGCTGGGCGGCGCAGACCCGGTGGGCCGAAGGGCCTGTTTCCACACTGTATCTCTAAATCTAAATCTAAAAAAAAAAACTTCCAGAATTTAGAGTTCTGTTCTTCTGAAGTAGGGAGGAGCTTATTTCTTGTATATGTGTGTGCAAACTGATAATGAGAAACAGCATCCACTCTTGCAGGAGTACTGAACTGCATTTTGGCCATGCTACTTGTTATGAACATTTGATTTGGAGTCAGCACTTGTACATGTGCTGTGACCAAACAGAGGAAAGCTGTTCCATTTTCTTCATTGTAAAGCTAGATGCTTGTGATTGCCCACATCCTGTTTTTTTTTTAAGGTCTCTTGATCCCATCATGTTTACAAAACTGATGAGACGAGAAAGTAGAAACAAGGAACTGCAGATGCTGGTTTACATTTTAAAAAGACACAAAGTGCTGGAGTAACTCAGCGGGTCAGGCAGCATCTCTGGAGAACATGAATAGGTGACGTTTCAGGTTAGGACCCTTCTTCAGCCTGATTGTAATGGATGCAATTTCACTCCTGGGATAAATAAAGTTCTATCGTATCGTATCGTATCGTATCGTATCGTATCGTATCGTATCGTATCGTATCGTACCGTACCGTACCGTACCGTACCGTATCGTATCGTATCGTATCGTATCATAAGTTGGAAGAGAGGAGGGCAGGACAAAGCCTCTCAGGGAATAACCTTTACAATAGATCAGCCAATAAGACGATGTGTTCTTACAACAATCTACTGGTAGAAACAAGGAAATGCTGGCTTGCAAAACAAAGACGCAAAGTGCTGGTCCTGGAGTAACTCAGCGGGTCTGGCAGCATCTCTGGAGAACATGAACAGGTGGCGTTTCAGGTCGAGACCCATCTTCTGTATTTTTTTTAGTTTTAAGAGATACAGCGCGGAAACATGCCCTTTAACCCATGGAGTCCGTGCCGACCAGCGATCCCCGTTCACTAGCACTGTCCTACACGCTAGGTACAATTTGCAATTTTTACCGAAGTCAGATTAACCTACAAACCCGTACGTCTTGGGAGTGTGGAAGGAAACGGAGAACCCCATGAAAACCCACGCAGTCACAGGGAGAACGTGCAAACTCTGTACTGACAACACCTGTCACCAGGATCTAACCCTGGTCTCTGGCGTTGTAAGGCAACAACTCTACTGCTGTGGCACCGTGCACTGGTAATAATGAATGAATGAATGAATGAATGAATGAATGAATGAATGAATAAGTTTATTGGCCAAGTATGTGCACATACAAGGAATGTGCCTTGGTGCTCCGCTCACAAGTAACATCACAAACACACAGTAAACAATTAAGAATAAAGCATAAAACATTAAAACATTACGAATGCAACATTACGGTTTAAACATGTGAGTGAAATAAACCAGAGCAAAAAGAGACTACAGACTTTTGATTGTTGAGTAGAGCTACTACTCACGGAAAAAAAGTTGTTTTTATGTCTGGCTGTGGCTGCTTTGACAGTCCGGAGTCGCCTTCCAGAGGGAAGTGCTTTAATGGGTTGATGCAGATGGGTTAGATTTATTTGATAGGCAGGCGGTTAGACACGCAACAAACCATGAGAAAGGCCAACACCATGAGAATCAAGAGCATGACTGGAAGGGAGGCTGAACTGTTCAGTTCTTAGGCCTCTGTATGGATTTTATGTTCGCTCTTACTCCCAAAATGAACTCCTGAAGTCAGTCACACTACATATAATGTTAATGGACTGAGTTGTCAAACACTGTGGATTATTTAACAGAAGTAGTTGTGTCTATAATCATGTGTATAAACTCATGTGATGATATATTGAGAAACTGTCCATGGCAGTCTCCAATCCCTTTAATCCTTTGACCAGTTAGCAGTCAGTCAGTCCCCTTGTGGAAATTTAGAAAAAAAAAATCAGTAATGCCTTTAGCATCAAACAATAAATCCTCAGGTTATTTGCTACCATGTTTAATTAAATATTTTGAAAAGAAAACCCTTATGATTGA
>NC_135958.1:4576466-4748966 GCF_053455715.1 Rhinoraja longicauda | reverse complement strand
TCCCTTTGCCTCAATAAGGTGGCTGGCTGAGGGCACTTTTATACAGTGGCCCCAGCAGGCTTGCCGAATGTGTGTTAATAGTGAGCGTTTTATTGTCGAATGTCCAGATAGAGCAATGAAATTCGTACTTGCAGCAGCCCAACGGAAACATAGTGCACAGTAAACATGGTACACAGTAAACATAGTACACAGCAAACATAGTACACAGCAAACATAGTACACAGCAAACATAGTACACAGTAAACATAGTACACAGTAAACATAGTACACAGTAAACATAGTACACAGTAAACATAGTACACAGTAAACATAGTACACAGCAAACATAGTACACAGTAAACATAGTACACAGTAAACATAGTACACAGCAAACATAGTACACAGTAAACATAGTACACAGTAAACATAGTACACAGCAAACATAGTACACAGTAAACATAGTACACAGCAAACATAGTACACAGTAAACATAGTACACAGCAAACATAGCACACAGTAAACATAGTACACAGTAAACATAGTACACAGTAAACATAGTACACATTAAACATAGTATACAGCAAACAATATAATGAACGAGAAAAAATGTTCAGTGTGTTTATATATACACATATACTCACTCACACACACACACACACCAATGAGCCAAAACATTATGACCACTGACAGGTGAAGTGAATAACATTGATTATCTTGTTACAATGGCACCTGTCAAGGGGTGGGATATATTAGGCAGCAAGTGAACAGTCAGTTCTTGAAGTTGATGTAGTTGGATGCAGGAGAAATGGGCAGGAGTAAAGACCCAAGCGACTTTGACAAGGGCCAAATTGTTATGGCCAGACGACTGGGTCAGAGCATCTCTGAAACAGCAAGGCTTGTGGGGTGCTCCCGGCACCAGAGCCCCTGGTTCGATCCTGACCTCGGGTCCTGTCTGTGTGGAGTTCGTACCTTCTCCCTATGACCGTGTGAGGTTCTCCCCGGTGCTCTGGTTTCCTCCCACATCCTGAAGACTTGCGGGTCAGTAGGCTTACGGTTTTAGAGTTCAGAGTTTAAAGATACAGTGTGGAAACAGGCCCTTCGGCCCACCGAGTCCGTGCCGACCAGTGGCATTTCAGATAGGCACATGGATATGTAGGGAATGCAGGGATATGGATCACGTGCTGACAGATGAGACGAGTTTAACTTTGCATCATGTTCAGCACAGATATGGTGAGCTGCAGGGCCTGTTCATGTGCCATACTCTTCTATGTTCTATGTCCTATGTTCCCCTTCAATGCTTGTGAACTGATTGGTATATTAACCTTTGAGTTTCATGAGGATTATTGCTAAGTCATGAAACCGTTTCAAACAATTTCCTTCTGTAGCACAGAAACACGGAAAATAGGTGCAGGATGCAGGAGGAGGCCATTTGGCCCTTCGAGCCAGCACCGCCATTCATTGTGATCATGGTTGATCATCCACAATCAGTAACCCGTGCCTGCCTTCTCCCCATATCCCCTGATTCCATTAGCCCCTAGAGCTCTATCTAACTCTCTTTTAAATTCATCCAGTGAATCGGCCTCCACTGCCCTCTGTGGCAGAGAATTCCATGAATTCACAACTCACTGGGTGAAAAAGTTTCTTCTCATCTCTTCCCCTTTATTCTTGGACTGTGGCCCCTGGTTCTGGACTCCCCCAACATTGGGAACATTTTTCCTGCATCTAGCTTGTCCAGTCCTTTTATAATTTTATATGTTTCTCTAAGATCCCCCTCATCCTTCTAAATTCCAGCGAATACAAGCCCAGTCTTTCCAATCTTTCCTCATATGACAGTCCTTCCATCGTGCGGATTAACCTCGTGAGCCTACGCTGCACTGCCTCAATAGCAAGGATATCCTTCCACAAATTAGGAGACCAAAACTACACACAATACTCCAGATGTGGTCTCACCAGGGCCCTGTACAACTGCAGAAGTACCTCTTTACCCCTGTACTCAAATCCTCTCGTTATGAAGGCCAACATGTCATTAGCTTTCTTTACTGACTGCTGTACCTGCATGTTTACTTTCAGTGACTGGTGTACAAGGATACCTAGGTCTGCTTGCACTTCCCTTTTTCCTAATCTGACACCACTGATATAATAATCTGCCTCCTTGTTTTTGCCGCCAAAGTGGATAACCTCACATTTATCTATATTATACTGATCCTGAATCTATAGAACATTGGAAAATGATCACCAATGTGTCCACGATTTCTGGAGCCACCTCCTTGAGTACCCTGGGATGTAGACCATCAGGCCCTGGTGATTTATCAGCCTTCAGTCCCATCAGTCTACCCAATACTATTCCTCGCCTAATGCAAATTTATTTCAGTTCCTCTGTCTCCCCAGATCCTCTGACCTCTAGTACATCTGGGAGATTGTTTGTGTCTTCCTTAGTGAAGACAAAACCTGAAAGTACCTGTTCAACTCTTCTGCCATTTCCTTGTTCCCCATAATGTTTCTGCCTTCTCATTTATCTTTACTAATCTTTTTCTCTTAACATATAACTAAAGAAGCTTTTACTGTCCGTCTTTATATTCTTAGCCAGCTTACCCTCGTACTTCATCGTTTCAGCCCGTATTGCCCTTTTTGCTACATTCTGTTGTCCTTTGAAAGTTTTCCAATCCTCTGGCTTCCCGCCACTCTTTGCTATGTTATACATCTTTTCTTTTAGTTTTATTCCATCACTAACTTCCCTTGTCAGCCACGGTTGCTTCTTACTCCCCTTAGAATCTTTCTTCTTCTTTGGAATGAAATGATCCTGCATTTTCTGGATTATGCCCAGAAATTCCTGCCATTGCTGTTCCACCATCATTCCTGCTAGGATCCTTTTCCAGTCGACCTTTGACAGCTCCTCTCTCATGCCTTCAAAGTACTCTTTGTCAACTGCCAACTGTCAATAACACTTCTAATTTAACCTTCCCCCCCTCAAATTGCAGATTAAACATCATATTATGGTCACTATCTCCTAGCGGTTCCTTTACCTTGAGTTCCCTTATTAAATCTGGTTCATTCAACAACACTAAATCCAGAATTAACTTCTCTCTGGTAGGCTCCAGTACAAGCTGCTCTTAGAATCCATCTTGGAGGCACTTTACACACTCCCTTTCTTGGGGTCCAGAACCAACCTGATTTTCTGGTCAAGGCTGAAGAAGGGTCTGAAGAACGGTCTCGACCTGAACCTGAAACGTCACCCATTCCTTCTCTCCAGAGATACTGCCTGTCCCGCTGAGTTACTCCAGCTTTTTGTGTCTATCTTCAGTTTAAACCAGCATCTGCAGTTCCTTCTTACACAATAATCTAAACTGAAACTGAAACTGGTGAACTCCTGTGGGAAGGAACTGCTAGATGCTGAGCCACACGGTAGATAGACACAAATGCCTGGGAAACTCAGTGGGTCAGGCAGCATCTCTGGAGAAAGGAATAGGTGTCGTTTAGGGCCGAGACCCTTCTTCAGAACTGAGAGTCAGGGGAGATGGAAGCTGGAGATATGAAAAGGTACAAAAACAAACGAACAAAAGGTATGAAAACAAACAAATCGAAGCCGGCAACGACGAATCTTAGCTTATTATCACCCTCAATGGATGAAACTTCCAATAATGTGTTTCCTTAAAACCGAAATGTTACCTTCGATAAAGCTCACGAGTTCTGACGTGATGTTTAAACATCAATATTTGACACACTGTGGCAGACTGATACATGAAGCACTCACAAAGTGTAGGTTATTAAGCTTATGCTTTATAAATTTCTGATGATAATATGGCATTTGTATAAGGTTGTTTGCACTGGATTATTTTTGAAGCCTCTTAAGGATATTTGTGGGTTTTTCTGCGTTTAAAAATGGATGCTGTGCTTACTTTGTGGCATTGCCTACTCTTTGTACTCGTGTTTAACAACACGTTTCTTCATGAACAAATTGCACCGACTCGATAACTTTGCATCAATCATTTGTGCCACATTTCCCCTCCCTTCTGCCGGGCCTTAGTGACTTTTAGCCAGCACGGACCAATTAGTTTAGTTTAGTTTAGAGATACAAGCCAAGTCAAGTTTATTTGTCACATACACATACAAGATGTGCAGTGAAATGAAAGGTCCAGCAATAGAGCAATAAAAATAAACAATTTCACACATAATCACGCCCAACACAAAACCAAAAAAAAAGAAGCATCCATCACAGTGAGTCTCCTCCAGTCACCTCCTCACTGTGATGGAAGGCCAGAATGTCTTTTCTCTTCCCCTGCCGTCTTCTCCCGCGGTCAGGCTGTTGATGTTGCCACGTTCCAGGCCGCACCGGACGGTGAAAGGTCCGCAGTGGGCCGACCCAAGCCCCAGCGGGGAAACAGGCCCTTCAGCCGACCGGGACCACTCCGACCACCGAGCCCCGCGCATTAACACCATCCTACACTAGGGGTGCCAACTATCTCACTCCCAAATACGGGACAAGGTGATGTCACCGCCCCGCGCCCCACGTGACCTCACCCAGCCAGCAGCCATGTGCTCCCGCTCCACCAATGGTGGCAGCCTGGGCCACGAGGCGGGTTGCTATGCAACTTGCGTTAGCGGCGCCCAGACCTCCGGGCCTACACTGTCCGGGACTACTGCGGCCCCCGGGCTGCAGTGTCCGGGCCTACAGTGTCCGGGCCTGCAGTGTACGGGCCTACAGTGTCCGGGCCTGCAGTGTCCGGGCCTACAGTGTCCGGGCCTGCAGTGTCCGGGCCTGCAGTGTCCGGGCCTACAATGTCCGGGCCTACAGTGTCCGGGCTACAGTGTCCGGGCCTACAGTGTCCGGGCTACAGTGTCTGGGCCTGCAGTGTCTGGGCCTGCAGTGTCCGGGCCTACAGTGTCCGGGCCTACAGCGCCCGAGCCTACAGTGCCCGGGCCTACAGCGGCCGAGCCTAATACGGGACAAGGGTGCTCCTGTACAGGACAATACAATTTAACGCAAAATACGGGATGTCCCGGCTAATACAGGACAGTTGGCGACCCTACCCTACTCACACACTCTAGGGACAACTTACAAGCTTTACCAAAGCCAATTAACCTTCAAACCTGTACGTCTTTGGATCGTGGGAGGAAACCGGAGCACCTGGAGAAAACCCACGCAGGTCACGGGGAGAATGTACAAACTCCATACAGACAGCACCTGTAGTCGGGGTCGAATCTGGGTCTCTGGGGCTGTGAGGCAGCAACTCTACCACTGGCCCACCGTGCCACTTAGAAGTATTGATCAGATCAACAAAGCATCGAGTGCTAAGTATCAAATGAATGGATAACTCAAGTTCATGAAAAAAGAAGGAATATTGCATGAAATACTGAAGTGAATTCTTTCAGTTGTTGCTCTAAGGTTCAATAAAGTGTCAGACACTATTAGCTCAGAAAAAAATGTTCAAATGTGACCTCACATAAAGCAGCCAGTGAACTTTGGGTTGAAAAGGGTTTCAGGTGTGTTCAATCCTTTTAGTTTAGCTTTAGTTTAGTTTGGAGATACAACGCGGAAAGAGGCCCTTCGGCCCACCGAGTCCGCACCAACCAGCGATCCCCGCGCACTAACACTACCCCACACACACGGAAGCGGAAGTGGCGGTGCCTAACGGCTGCGGCTCGCTAGCAGTCTGTTCGTCTTTTTTCCTTTTTTTTTGTTGTGTGTCGGTGTTGGGATGGTTTTTTTTTTTTTTTGGTTGTGTATGTGTGGGGGGTGGTGGTGTGGGTGGGGGACGGGTGGGGGAAACCTTTCTCTTTTAGGTCTCTTCCTCACGGCGCGGGTTGCGGCTCGGCCGCGGGGCCTAACATCGCCCAGCGCGGCTCGGCCGCTGGACTTAACATCGCCCGGCGCTGCTCGGCCGCTGGACTTAACAGTGCCCGGTACGGCTTGGCCGCGGGGCCTTCCATCGCCCGGTGCGGCTCGGCCGCGGGGCCTAACATCGCTGGTGCGGCTCGGCCGCTGGACTTAACAGTGCCCGGTGCGGCTCAGCCGCGGGGCCTAACATCGCTGGTGCGGCTCGGCCGCGGGACTTAACAGTGCCCGGTGCGGCTCGGCCGTGGGGCCTAACATCGCTGGTGCGGCTCGGCCGTGGGACTTAACAGTGCCCGGTGCGGCTCGGCCGCGGGGCCTAAGATCGCTGGTGCGGCTCGGCCGCTGGACTTAACAGTGCCCGGTGCGGCTCGGCCGCTGGACTTAACACCGCCCGGTGCGGCTCGGCCGCGGGACTTAGCTGCGCACGGCTCGGTCGCGGGGCCTTCCATCGCCCGGCTCGGCCGCGAGACGTTTCAGTGCCCGGTGCGACTCGGCCGCGGGGACTTCCATCCCCTTGCGGGGACTGTGCGGATCGGTCGGGGACGAGCTGTCTGTCCGTGGGCGTGGGGAAGAGAGTGGAAGTTTTGTTGCCTCCATCACAGTGAGGGGGTGTTTGGAGTCACTGTGATGGACGTTATGTGTTGGGGTCATGTGTCTTGTGTTCTTTTTTCTGTGTGACTGCTATGTAGTTTCGTTCGGTACCTTGGTACCGAATGACAAATAAAGCTCTGTTGAACTCTGTTGAACAAGGGGCAATTTACATTTATTCCAAGCCAATTAACCTACCGACCTGTGTGTCTTTGGAGTGTGGGAGTAAACCAAAGATCTTGGAGAAAACCCACGTGGTCACGGGGAGAAGGTACAAACCACGTACAGACAGCACCCGTGGTCGGGATGGAACCCGGGTCTCCAGTGCGACAAGCGCTGTAAGGCCACAACTCCACCGCTGTGCCACCGTGCCGCCCAAGGGCACTGGCTGGATAGACAACTCTGAGTGAAACTAGTGGCCAATATCTGACATTAAAGCTTCGTATCACGTTTTTGGGCTCACGTATACATGGCTGTGCTGTGTCAGAGTTGAAAGAACTGACCAACATCTGAAGCTGACACTTATATTCTTTTGTGCTGTACCATTCTTCCCTCTTGTCTGAAGTTCAAGGAAAATATTTGCATCTGAAGTTTGGAGCTGGTGGAGAGACCCTTTGAGGATGGACATTGGGAACTATTGATCAACCATTGACAGCGGCAATATAAATTTTATATCAGATAAGGTCAGGCCATCTATAATTTATGGCTGAAACAAATATGAATGACAGGGAACAGCAGGTGGTTTCAGTGAAGTATTGATTATTCTAAAAAAATGAGAAAGGCTTCATGCTGTGGGGTGGAAGGAACCAGGGACCGAGTCGGAGAGATAGGGCAAGTGAAAGGGACGGGGATGGGAGAGAAAGGAACAAAGCCATTATGTAGAGTGTGCTTTTAGACACTGAGAGCTGGCCAAGTGCAGAAGACAGTCAGGAATGCCGCACTGCTCTCCCACACTGGTCCCAATCAATAAAACCATGTCAAAACATAAAATGCATGCTTTTGCTCTTAAGTAAAAGGTTCCAAGATTTTTTAAAAGCATTGATTTAAGCCTGATCGATGGAAATCAAGCCATATTTTCCCCTGGAAAGAGCTGTAATAATCACACTTTCTAGATAATAGCACAATGGGAAAGGATGAGATGGAGGAAGGGTGTAAATGTTCGGCGTGCCTCCCTGCCTTTTGTCAGTAAAAGGTCAGAGACTGGGAACAGATTTCAGTTTTATATTTCTATCCTCAATGCCAGCGAAAGGCAAGTACAAGCATTTACTGCAAGGAGAAACATATTTAACCAATTTGATGATACCGATAGAATTTCATCAAGCTACTTTACTTCTTGCTATATTTAGCAAACATCTCGGCACGGTGGCGCAGCGGTAGAGTTGCTGCCTTACTGCGAATGCAGCGCCGGAGACTCAGGTTTGATCCTGACTACGGGTGCTGTACTGTACGGAGTTTGTACGTTCTCCCCGTGACCTGCGTGGGTTTTCTCCGAGACCTTCGGTTTCCTCCCACAGGTTTGTAGGTCAACTGGCTTGGTGTAAATGTAAATTGTCCCTAGTGTGTGTAGGATAGTGTTAATGTGCGGGGATTGCTGGTCGGTGCGGACTCGGTGGGCCGAAGGGCAAGTTTCTGCGCTGTATCTCTAAACTAAACTGCAAAAAATATATTGAAGAAAGCTGATTTTCAGCTCTCTTTGAAAACCTCATTAAAGAACCTGAAGGTAAACAATTTTCTCGGGAAGCAAATAATCCCATGGAATAATATTTGCTGTTCAAAGCAATCTGATCAATATTTTCACTTCAACCTAACATTTGAAGCCAAGACAAGAAAGCAGAAAATATATTCTCCAAACATAATTTAAAATGCACCTCCAAGATGGCTGGCTCTAATCACACAAGTGTTACGGAGGCAAGAACCAGAAAATCTAGTGGCCAAAAAAAAAAGAAAGATTTATATTCGGCATTAATGGAATCCTTCTAACACTATTCGATGCATATTCCAACAGGATAATGTTGGCGCCTAAAATGTAACACTTGTACTATCTTGACCTTCTCCATTAAAGTGAATTGTTCTGGATGCAAAACTAAAGAATATTCAGGGAATTAAGATATGAAATGCATGTTCGACCACTAAACTCTAATTAGGTAATCAAATTGGGCACCATTATCTACCTGTAGTAGAAGTCGTCACCCACATTAGTGCACAGTTTAGCCCGTAATGAAATTAGAGAATAACACTTTAATTGAATTACACATAAAAGGATCAAGCTGACAGATGTGATGGTATCTCACTGCGAAGCACACCTTCACCAACACTCATTTAATCCAATGAAATGGAAATCTACAGGTCTTGACAGGGGTCTGATAAAATCTGTGAACAGTGTTTCATTTAGAAATCAATTTATTGCAAAAGCCCATCACAAAGCAGCCAGTTTCATTGTCTCTTAACGGTTTTTTTTTAATATGGCAAAGTCAGTAACATGGAGAGGACAAGGTTACATGGTACTTGGTTTGATTTTGATTTTGATTTTGATTTTAGATACAGCGCGGAAACAGGCCCTTCGGCCCACCGAGTCTGCGCTGCCCAGCGATCCCCGCACATTAACACTATCCTACACCTACTAGGGACAATTTAAAAAAAAACATTTCCCCAGTCAATTTACCTACAAACCTGTACGTCTTTGGAGTGTGGGAGGAAACCGAAGATCTCGGAGAAAACCCACGCAGGTCACGGGGAGAACGTACAAACCCCGTACAGACGGCGCCCGTAGTCAGGATCGAACCTGAGTCTCCGGCGCTGCATTCGCTGTAAGGCGGCAACTCTACCGCTGCGCCACCGCGCCGCTTGGTATATTGCCCTCATGTCTCAAAGATGGACCAAAACATATTTTTATTTTTTAACGCAGCAGTAGCATCTCGGAGCACATGAGAAGGCATTGTGTTCGTGGTGTGGAGCTTGTTTTTCTTGAGCTAAGAGGTACGGTGATGCCTCACAGCGCCAGAGACTCTCGGTTCGATCCTGGCCTCGGGCGCTGTCAGTGTGGTGTTTGCACGTTCCCCATGTGACCGCGTGGGATTCCTCCGGGTGCTCTGGTTTCCTCCCACGTCCCAAAGATTGAACAGGCCCTTCGACCCACCAAGTTCATGCCGACCAGCGATCCCCGCACACTAACACTGCCCTACGCACACTAGGGACAATTTTATAATTATACCCAAGCCAATTAACGTACAAACCTGTACGACCTTGGAGTGTGGGAGGAAATCTACGCAGGAGATGAGGAAAAACCTTTTCACTCAGAGAGTTGTGAATCTGTGAAATTCTCTGCCTCAGAAGGCAGTGGAGGCCAATTCTCTGAATGCATTCAAGAGAGAGAGCTAGATAGAGCTCTTAAGGATAGCGGAGTCAGGGGGTATGGGGAGAAGGCAGGAACGGGATACTGATTGAGAATGATCAGCCATGATCACATTGAATGGCGGTGCTGGCTCGAAGGGCCAAACGGCCTCCTCCTGCGTCTATTGTCTATTGTCTATAGTCACGGGGAGAACATACAAACAATGTACAGACAACACCCGTCGTCAGGATGGAACCCGGGTCTCTGGCGCTGTTAGGCAGCAACTCTACCACTGCGCCACCAGGCACATTCTCCCTGTGACCATGTGGGTTTCCTCCAGGTGCTCCAGTTTCCTCACACATCCCAAAGACGGGTGGGTTTGTAAGATAAATGGCTTCTGTAATTGTGCCTAGTTTGTAGGGAGTGCATGTGTAAATGACATAACATAGAACTACGCTCGGTCCGCATTAATCAAACTGATCTCCCGGTGGCTGAGCACTTCAACTCCCCCTCCCATTCCCAGTCTGACCTTTCTGTCATGGGCCTCCTCCAGTGCCATAATGAGGCCCACCGGAAATTGGAGGAACAGCACCTCATATTTCGCCTGGGCAGTTTGCAGCCCAGTGGTATAAACATCGACTTCTCCAACTTTAGATAGTTCCTCTGTCCCTCTCTTCCTCTCTTCCTCTCCTCCTTCCCAGATCTCCCTCTATCTTCCTGTCTCCACCTATATCCTTCCTTTGTCCCGCCCCCCCTGACATCAGTCTGAAGAAGGGTCTCGACCCGAAACGTCACCCATTCCTTCTCTCCCGAGATGCTGCCTGACCTGCTGAGTTACTCCAGCATTTTGTGAATAAAAACCTTCGATTTGCAGTTATCTTCTTATAGAACTACTGGTGAATGGGTGATCAATGGTTGGCAGGGACTCGTTGGGATGAAGGACCTGTTTCAACGCTGCACCTCTAAACTAAAAATTACAATTATTCCATTTATTTTGTGGCATTCAATTGCCCTAAAAATAAAACTCTTTTTATTTTGTGTAGGAAGGAACTGCAGATTACACTGAAGGTAGACACAAAATGACAGAGTAACTCAGTGGGACGGGCAGCTTCTCTGGAGAGAAGGAATATGTGACGTTTCGGGTCGAGACTGAAGTCGCCAGCCAACTCTTTTTATTTTCTTGTTTCTCGAGCTTTCTTCAGTGGAACGGTGAAAATAACTCAATAAGTAGACAACCTCCAATAACTTTAATGGGTTGCAAAGTATTAATTTAATAAGAACATCAAGAACAGATCTACACACAGTGACTAGCGGGCAGAAAATTCGGACAAGCAAGCGAGAAGCAAACAGGAGATATAATATTAGAATTTTAGTTCTCATCCTCTCTCCGAAGAAAAATCTCCTCAAGGTATGTCTACTTTGAAGAAGTTCTCCTCTCTCTGACGAGGAAGAAGGGTCTCGGCCCGAAACGCCACCCATTCCATCTCTCCAGAGATGCTGCCTGACCCGCTGAGTTACTCCAGCACTTTGTATCTATCTGTGGTTTAAACCCGCATCTGCAGTTCCTTCGTACACATTAGAATTTTCATTCTCAATTTGGTTCAAAAATATCAAGCAAATGCATGCAAACCATTGTTTTCGAAAAAGTGAACTGTAATTTAGCTTGAAGATAGACACAGAATGCTGTAGTAACTCAGCGGGACAGGCAGCATCTCTGGAGAAAAGGAATAGGTGATGTTTCAGGTTGAGACCCTTCTTCAATCTTTAGCTTTGTTGATTGAGATCAATTAATATTGATAACAATACGTATAAGAAAATAACTGCAGATGCTGGTACAAATCGAAGGTATTTATTCACAAAATGCTGGAGTAACTCAGCAGGTCAGGCAGCATCTTGGGAGAGAAGGAATGGGTGACGTTTCGGGTCGAGACCCTTCTTCAGACCCTTTGATAACAATATGATTTTTATTACACCAGTTTCTTGATCATATTTTGATAGACCACGGGCATATTATATCCCCCAAGGCAGATTTGTTTTGGAAGGAACAGCAGATGCTGGTTTACACTAAGGATAGACACAAAAGGCTGGAGTAACTCAGCGGGTCAGGCAGCATCTCTGGAGAAAAGGAATAGGTGACGTTTCAGCTTGAGATCCTTCATCAGACTGTTTAGTTTAGAGATACAGAGTGAAAACAGTTCCCTCGGCCCTCCGAGACTGCACCGATCATTGAACTCCAGTCCACTAGTTCTATTCTACACACGCTAGGGACAATTTGCAGAAGCCTATTAACCTACAAACCTGCGCATCATTGGCGTGTGGGAGGAATCTGGAGCACCCGGAGAAAACTGATGTGGTCACGGGGAGAACGTACAAACTCTGTACAGATAGTGCCTTTGTCGGGATTGAACCCGGTTCTTTGGCGCTGTGAGGCAGCAACTCTACTGCTGCACACCGTGCCAATATGTTGCAGGGTTAGACAATAGACAATAGGTGCAGGAGTAGGCCATTCGGCCCTTCGAGCCAGCACCACCATTCAATGTGATAGATATATGTGTGTATGTGTGTGTATAAATATATATATATATATGTGTGTGTGTGTGTGTGTATAAATATATATATATATATGTGTGTGTGTGTGTGTATAAATATATATATATATATATATATACACACACACACACACACACACACACACACACACACACACACACACACACACACACACACACACACACACACATAGTAAATGAGAATAGGGCTGGATGCTGGGAAAGTCTGTTCATCGTGCGTGTGCGTGTGTGTATGAGAATGCATGTGTGAATGTATGTGTATGTGTGAGTGAGTGTGTGTGTGCGTGTGTGTTTGTGTGTGTGCATTTGTCTGTGTGTGCGTGTGTGCAAATGTGTGTGTGAGCATGCGTGTATGTGAGTGGACGTCTGTGTGTGAAAGAGAGAGAAAAAGAGAGTATGTTATTGAGCTTGTACTGTACGTAGAATGCACAGATTTTTGATTCTCTCTTCAAGAGTTATCAAGTTATAAATTTACCACTTTATTGATATTGCTGAATAACTATATGCTAAATATATCTACAATTATGGCTGGAACATGCATCATCGTTAGAATGGAGCCCTTTTCTGTTTAATTATATATTTACAATTAACATCTTTGTTGTGTAAAGTGGTATTCTCAACCCTTCACTTAAAGGCTAATGATTCAACCACGCGTTATAGTCTAGACATTTAATCATTAACTTCCCTAAGCAATCTTATATTGTTGCAGTTGTAAATTAGCACGTTTGCATCTAGATTAAATGTGGACACGAGGAACTGCAGATGCCGGTATAAAAAAAATACATAAAGTGCTGGAGTAACTCAGCGGGTCAGGCAGCCTCTCTAGAAAACATGGATAGGTGACATTTCGGGTTGGGACCATTCCTCAGACCAGGTTTTGTTTTCCAATTTAGTTGTTAGTTTAGAGATACAGCGCGGAAACAGGCCCTTCGGCCCACCGGGTCCGCACCGACCAGCGACCCCCGCACACTAACACTTGTCCTACACACAAGGGACAAATTTACATTTATACCAAGCCAATTAACCGACAAACCCGTACGCCTTTGGAGTGTGGGAGGAAACCGAAGATCTCAGAGAAAAGGAAACAGGCCATTTTCAGTTTTGGTCCAGGTGAAAAAGAGTTACAGACAATGAGACTCAAAAAGATGACTTTAAAGTTAGTACAATGACTTGCGTGGGGGAGGATGGAGAGAGAGTTACTTGAGGGTTACTTGAAGTTAGAGAAATCAATATTCATACCGCTGGGTTGTAAGCTTTCTTTGACTGGATAGCACGCAACAGAAAGCTTTTCACTGTACCTCGGTACACATGACAATAATAAACTCAACTAAAACATGGTGTAAAACTTGACCACTGTATTTCACACCACCGTCTCAAGCTACAAGTGGAATAAATGATAAACAACTGACTGCTGTTCCCCATTCTGCTTTCAAGCCATGAATAATTGTAATTAAATCTAAGTGCGTATCTATGGTACAAACATTACGCTTGCAATAAATTTGCGAGGAGGGGGAGAAGAGGGATTTCATTTGATATTCTGCAATCGCGGCACCAATTAATCATCTGCCATTGAGCGTTGCTGACAGGATTTGCAACGAACGGCCAGGGCTATTATTTATTTTTTGTTTTATTGATGACAATAGTGGCAGGAGTGTGGTACGCGCACAGGACACCTGGAGAACAATGCAGACAGAGGTATTTGTACTGGAGCTCCTAGTTCCCCAACAATGAAACGCCAGGGTAATCAATCACACCTAGTGGTGTAGATGAACTAAAGTCACATAGAAACATAGAAAATAGGTGCAGGAATAGGCCATTCAGCCCTTCAAGCCTGCACCGCCATTCAATATGATCATGGCTGATCATCCATCTCAGTATCCCGTACCTGCCTTCTCTCCATACCCCCTGATCCCTTTAACCACAAGGGCCACATCTAACTCCCTCTTAAATATAGCCAATGAACTGGCCTCAACTACCTTCTGTGGCAGAGAATTCCACAGATTCACCACTCTTTGTGTGAAAAAAAACTTTCTCATCTCGGTCCCAAAAGACTTCCCCCTTATCCTTAAACTGTGACCCCTTGTTCTGGACTTCCCCAACATCGGGAACAATCTTCCCGCATCTAGCCTGTCCAACCCCTTAAGAATTTTGTAAGTTTCTATTAGATCCCCCCTCAATCTTCTAAATTCCTATCGGAGTCCACACATGCATCCATGTGGCCTCAGCATCTAACCCAGCCAAAGTGCGTTGAGTGACACAAAAAGCTGGAGTAACTCAGCGGGCCAGGCATCATCTCTGGAGAGAAGGAATAGGTGACAATTTGGGACGAGACCCTTCTTCAGACTGAGAGTCAGGGGAGTAGGAGACCATCATTAAATGGCGGCACGGTGGCGCAGCGGTAGAGTTGCTGCTTACAGCGAATGCAGCGCCGGAGACTCAGGTTCGATCCTGACTACGGGCGCCGTCTGTACGGAGTTTGTACGTTCTCCCCGTGACCTGCGTGGGTTTTCACCGAGATCTTCAGTTTCCTCCCACACTCCAAAGATGTGCGGGTTTGTAGGTTAATTGGCTGGGCAAATGTTTTAAAAAAATTGTCCCTTATGTGTTACTATCACTCATGATCTTGTGAACTTGACAGCCAACGGCTCGGCTTGGCGTGGCCGACCCTGCATCATCACCGGGACAACGGGCCTTCATGGGGAGGTCAAGAAACTCTGTTTACACCAACTTGAAAATGGTGCCAAACCTGGTGACTCTTGCACACTGTCTCAGTGTACTATTTCTATACACTTGAACTCTATCCAAGACGTGCTTTTGCACAGTAATACTTGTACCGAACCATATGCAAAAATGAATTTCACTGTACCTTGGTAACACATGGCTATAAAGTACCATTGAACCATTGAGCACGTTCGCTTCTGAGTCAAGAAGGCCGTGTTAAGTCTCTGTCCAGCAATTTGCTGTTAGAAAATTGGCTGCGATGTTCTCGGCATTTCAACAGTGAGTACAATTGGAAGCTTCATAAGTTCGTAGGTTCCAGGAGCAGAATCAGGCCATTCGGCCCATCAAGTCTACTCCGCCACTCAATCATGGCTGCTCTATCTCTCCCTCTCAGTGCCACTAGCAAGACGACAAGTTAGGAAGAGGGGATGTTCAACGAGATCTGAGTGTCCTAGTGCATCAGTCACTGAAAGGAAGCATGCAGGTACAGCAGGCAGTGAAGAAAGCCAATGGAATGTTGGCCTTCGTAACAAGAGGAGTTGAGTATAGGAGCAAAGAGGTCCTTCTACAGTTGTACCGGGCCCTGGTGAGACCGCACCTGGAGTACTGTGTGCAGTTTTGGTATCCAAATTTGAGGAAGGATATTCTTGCTATTGAGGGCGTGCAGCGTAGGTTCACTAGGTTGATTCCTGGAATGGCGGGACTGTCGTATGTTGAAAGGCTGGAGCAATTAGGCTTGTATACACTGGAATTTAGAAGGATGAGGGGGGATCTTATTGAAACATATAAGATAATTAGGGGATTGGACACATTAGAGGCAGGACACATGTTCCCAATGTTGGGGGAGTCCAGAACAAGGGGCCACAGTTTAAGAATAAGGGGTAGGCCATTTAGAACGGAGATGAGGAAGAACTTTTTCAGTCAGAGAGTGGTGAAGGTGTGGAATTCTGCCTCAGAAGGCAGTGGAGGCCAGTTCGTTGGATGCTTTCAAGAGAGAGCTGGATAGAGCTCTTAAGGATAGCGGAGTGAGGGGGTATGGGGAGAAGGCAGGAACGGGGTACTGATTGAGAGTGATCAGCCATGATCGCATTGAATGGCAGTGCTGGCTCAAAGGGCCGAATGGCCTACTCCTGCACCTATTGTCTATTGTCTATTGACTAGGGTGGGGGAGGGACAGGGAGTGAGGGAATGCAAGGGTTACTTGAAATCAGAGTAGCATTTCTGTGAGATAAAATGCCTGGTGTATTCCACAAGTAGAATCACGGGCAAAAGATAAGGAAGAAAGACAGACAGAGAGGGGAAAAGGCAGTCAGTTCCTTTGTGTGCTGCCTTCAAACTTAAAAAGGTGAACGAACAAACAAAGCCAACAAGCTTGAGATGAAATTAATTGATTGTATCTGATGGAGACGATTGTTCTCAAGCTTAGGAATTGAGGAAAGATTAATCAGTTCAGTATTAGTTGCTTGGAGTCGAAACAACTGGTGTGAGAATTCCACTATAACTAGTAAGGTCTGGAGAACACAAGATGCAGGCTGGAATAGAGTTCCATCACTTAGATAAAAGAGCAGGAGATTAACCGAGGGTGACAAACAGATCTTACCCTAATACGACTGCCAAGCAATGTGCAAATGGACTTCTATTAGCTTCTAAATGCCACCATCAACCTTTTGGGTACCCTATATCTGGACAGCTTCTGTCTAAAACGTGCCAAACATTTTGCAATGGCGCAAGCAACCACAGATATAACCGAATTGCATTCAAAAAAAGTGTTCAACCACTTTCATTGGTTTAAATAATACCACACATGCACTACAGTCAGTTTCCGATGTGATTGAAACAAGCAAATATTCAGAGACCGGGTGTCTGGCGCAGTTTAGCAGTAGCTCTACCACGATGCCACCGTGCCTAAAAAAGTAAAAATAGACAATAGACAATAGACAATAGACACAGGAGTAGGCCATTCGGCCCTTTGAGCCAGCACCGCCATTCAACGTGATCATGGCTGATCATTCTCAATCAGTACCCCGTTCCTGCCTTCTCCCCATACCCCCTGACTCCGCTATCCTTAAGAGCTCTATCCAGCTGTCTCTTGAATGCCTTCAGAGAATTGGCCTCCACTGCCTTCTGAGACAGAGAATTCCACAGATTCACAACTCTCTGACTGAAAAAGTTTTTCCTCATCTCAGTTCTAAATGGCCTACCCCTTATTCTTAAACTGTGGCCCCTTGTTCTGGACTCCCCCAACATTGGGAACATGTTTCCTGCCTCTAACGTGTCCAACCCCTTAATAATCTTATATGTTTCGATCAGATCCCCTCTCATCCTTCTAAATTCCAGTGTATACAAGCCTAGTCGCTCCAGTCTTTCAACATACAACAGTCCCGCCATTCCGGGAATTAACCTAGTGAACCTACGCTGCACGCCCTCTTACTTAACTAATTTTTTTTTGTTGCATAAGAATGAATTTATTTCAAAACACACTAAACTTTAGACTTTAGAGACACAGCACGGAAACAGGCCCTTCGGCCCACCGAGTCTGCGCTGACCAGTGATCACCAGTTCTAGCCTACTCGTTGAACAGGTGTTGAGTCGGGTGCATGGATATGGAGTGATATGGGTCATGTGCAGGCTGATGAGATTTGTTTACCTTGGCCTCATGTGCAAGCACACAGCGATGGGCTGAACGGCCTGCTCTTCTGCTGCATCTTTCCACGCGGACTCGATGGGCCGAAGGGCCTGTTTAGGCGTGGTATCTCTAAAGTCTCATGTCCAAAGTCTGTTCTTCCGTGTATCTTACATAATGGAACATTGCACCTGTATGCCTAAAGTCTAATGTGAAGTAAAAGGTGTATGTTGATGTGTATGCGTTAGTCTGGCTAATTGTGTTACAGATGGTGTTGTATTAAAACTTGTCGTTCGTCCAGCTTAATTGCATATAAGTGCAGTAATCTTGGGCTGGACACATAGTGGGTGGGTTGAATATAAGTGGGTGGGTGGGTTGAATATAAGTGGGTGGGTGGGTTGAATATATGGGTTGAATATAAGTGGGTGGGTGGGTTGAATATAAGTGGGTGGGTGGGTTGAATATAAGTGGGTGGGTGGATTGAATATAAGTGGGTGGGTGGGTTGAATATATGGGTTGAATATATGGGTTGAATATATGGTTGAATATATAAGTGGGTTGAATATATGGGTTGAATATAAGTGGGTGGGTGGGTTGAATATAAGTGGGTGGGTGGGTTGAATATATGGGTTGAATATATGGGTTGAATATATGGTTGAATATATAAGTTGAATATAAGTGGGTGGGTGGGTTGAATATATGGGTTGAATATAAGTGGGTGGGTGGGTTGAATATGTGGGTGGGTGGGTTGAATATAAGTGGGTGGGTGGATTGAATATAAGTGGGTGGGTGGGTTGAATATATGGGTTGAATATATGGGTTGAATATATGGTTGAATATATAAGTGGGTTGAATATATGGGTTGAATATAAGTGGGTGGGTGGGTTGAATATAAGTGCAGTAATCTTGGGCTGGACACATAGTGGGTGGGTTGGCTCATGTGACAGTGCCCACACTGAGCTAACATCGCATGCGGATGCCTGCTCTAAAATACCAGTGCAGCACGTTATAAAAACTATGGTTACACTATAGCTACTGATTGTACTCAGTGTGGAAATTAGCCTCGAAAATAAATTATGTTTCAATCACCTTGTTCAGACTTGTCAAACTGCTCATTGAAAACCACACTCCATCAACGATGGCTATCCTGACCGACACACCCGGGTCAGATTAAAGCTTTAACAGCGAATATGCTTCAATAACACTGCTGCGCTGGTCAAGAAGGCACAGCAACGACTGTTCTACCTAAGAACACTGAAGAAGTCTGGTCTACCCCAACAGCTGCTGACGACCTTCTACCGTTGCACCATAGAGAGCATCCTAACACATGGCATCCCTATGTGGTATCTCAGCTGCACGGAGGCAGAAAGGAAAGCTCTTCAGCGTGTAGTCCATAAAGCTCAGAGGACCATCGGAACACAGCTACCAGCCTTGGAGGGCATCTACAACACACGATGCCTCAGAAAAGCCACCAGCATCCACAAAGACTCTTCACACCCCTGCAACAGTCTGTTCGAACTTCTACCATCGGGCAGACGATACAAGGCCTTCTACGCCCGCACCTCCAGACTCAGGAACAGCTTCATCCCCAGGGCCATAGCTGCTATGAACCGGTCCTGCTGAGCCGGATGGTCACATCGCACAGTGAACCGGCACAGATCTACTTGCACTTTATTCTGTTTTAAAACTGTTACAATTTGTTTCGTTGGGTTGTTTAAATTAATACTGACTAGCTAATTAAATTATTGCATCGTATGGGAGGCGCATTCCCAATCTCGTTGTACCCCTGTACAATGACAATAAAGATATATTGTATTGTATTGTATTGTATATGGAACAGCACATCACAGCCAACAATGCCTGTGCCGAAGATAGACACAGAGTGCTGGAGTAACTCAACGGGTCAGGCACCATCTCTGGAGAAAAGGAATAGATGACGTTTTGGGTCAAGACCCTTCATCAGATTCCAAAACGAACTCTTATCTTGCTGCACATAATCCATGTCCCTCCGTTCCCTACATATATCCATGTGCCTCGCCAAAAAAACTTTTTAATGCCACTATCACAATCACAATCACAATCATACTTTATTAGCCAAGTATGTTTTGCAACGTACGAGGAATTTCATTTGCCATACAGTCATAACAATAAAAAGCAACAGGACACACAGAATACATGAACATCCACCACAGTGACTCCTCCACATTCCTCACTGTGATGGAAGGCGAAATAAAGTTCAATCTCTCCCTTCTTTGTCCTCTAGCGGTCGGGGGCCTCTAGCCTTCCGTTGATGGGACGATCTTGACTCCTGTAGCCGGCGGCGAGCCTTCCTCGTCGGGGCAACCAAGCTCCTGCATCATGGGGGGGGGAGGGGGAATCTCAGCTCCCCCACGCCGGGTGATCTTCTCCAGGCCGGGGCTTGTCGAACCTCGTGCAGCTTGGAGCTCCCAACCTCGGTCTCAACCTGCCACTGCCAGCTCTTCGATGTGCAAGTCAGCAAGCCGGAGTTGGAGCATCGATCCAGGCAAGGTAAGTCCACATCCCGCGGGGGGGCTCAAAGTCAGTCCCAGGCAAGGCCTCCAGCTCCACGATGTTAGGCTGCAGAGCCACCGGCAGATACGATCTGGAAAACAATCGCATCTCCGACAAGGTAAGAGATTGAAAGAAAACTCCCCCCCCCCCGAGCCCCTCCCCCACCCCCCCCCCCCCCCCCCACATAAAACAAACCAGAGAACATTAACACAGACTTTTAAAACTTACAAAAAATAACAATAAAAGGACGAAAAGGACACGCTGTAGGCAAGGCTGCCATCGTGGTGCCATCCGGTGGTAATGCATCTGCCTCCACCACCAACCTCAACTGATGTGGAGAGGATGTTTCCACTAGTGGGAGAGTCTGAGACCAGAGGTCACAGCCTCAGAATTAAAGGACATTATTTTAGGAAGGAGATGAGGAGAAATGTCTTTAGTCATAGGGTGGTAAATCTGTGGAATTCATCGCCACAGAAGCCTGTGGAGGTCAAGTCAATGGATATTTTTAAGGCAGAGATGGATAGATTCTTGATTGGTATGGGTATCAGGTGAGAGGGCAGGAGAATGGGGTTGAGGGGGTGAGATAGATCAGCCATGATTGAGTGGTGGAGTAGACTTGATGGGCCGAATGGCTCAATTCTACTCCTATCACTTATGAATTCCCATAGACTCCATTTCCCCGCGATCTATTCCCTTTCACATCATAGACACGTTATATGACAAATTTTAACGTTGGCTCTGACACCAGGTTGCTGAGGATGTGGGGAGGGTGGAAGGTGGAGAAGGAACCTCCGGGCGGTTATGGGGCAGCATGACAGCATGTGGTTCAGGACCCAGGAGGCCAGGTGCCAACACCACAAAAATGGCCGACGGCAACAGTGAGATGCCTCAGGACATGCAACCTCAGATGAAACATTGCCCCCTCCAAGCAGGGCAACGCCATCACCTCTCACCAACGGACGGATGCCATTGTAACATGTTCTTTCTCACGCATCCATCGGTGGAGTTGCCGCCTCACAGCGCTGGAGACACTGGTTCGATCATGGCTACGGGAGCTGTCTGTACGGAGTCTGTACGTTCTTCCTGTGACCTGCGTGGGTTTTCTCCGGCTGCTCTGGCTTCCTCCCACTATCCAAAAATGTACAGGTTTGTAGGCTGATTGACTTTGGTAAAATTGTAAATTATCCCCAGTGTGTGTAGGATAGTGTTAATGTGTGGGGATCGCTGGTCGGAGCGGACTCGGTGGGCCGAAGGGCCTGCTTCTACATTGTATCTGCAAACTAAACTATATTCCTTCTTGACTCTTCGGCCACCCAATCACAATGTGGACAACCTGCATCGTTGGGAATTGGAAGCAATACATGTGGACTTGCAAACTCCACACATGCAGCAACGGGGACAAGATCAAACCTGGACTAACCAGGTACTATCACAACATTCAAGAAACATTTAGACAAGTACATGGAGGAATCGTGAACCAGAGGACATGGGTTGAAGACGGGGGGGGGGGGGGGGAGATTTAATAGGAATCTGAGGGGTAATTTTTTCACACAGAGGGTGGTGGGTGTATGGAACAAGCTGCCCAGAGGAGTAGTTGTGGTAGGTACTATCGCAACGTTTTAAGACAGGTACATTGATAGGACAGGTTTAGAGGGATATGGACCAAACGCAGGCTGATGGGACTAGTGTAGATGGGGCATGTTGGTCGGCATGAGCAAGTTGGGCCGAAGGGCCTGTTTCCACGCTATCTGACTCCATGACCCTTCACGTGCAAAGCAGCAGCACTAACTGCTGCGCCACCAGGCCGCCAGCTGAGATGTCATCAGCTGTGATCCATTTGGGTATAAAGTTCTTGGAGTTCTGTTCAGAATCTGTCTGCTAACTTATTCCACAAGCCAGTGGCCAAACACTTTCCACCACTGACAAAGTTTCAGGATAACTGGAGCCATAAAATTACAGGTTGCAGTGCGGAAAAAACCAAAAGTCAAAACCATGCAAATATGTAATTAAAAAAAATAAACTCCTCTTGGTCTGGGGATTGTGCACTGTGTTTGGGGGGGGATGGGTACACCAGCTTGCCATGAAAGGCTGGGGCTTTGAAACATCACTGCACGCAATGTTATCCTTTCCCTTTGCGTGCTCACCACATGACGGAGAGGGCAGGGAGCAGATGACAGGACGGG
Organism: Rhinoraja longicauda; assembly: GCF_053455715.1. Taxonomy (NCBI): domain Eukaryota; kingdom Metazoa; phylum Chordata; class Chondrichthyes; order Rajiformes; family Arhynchobatidae; genus Rhinoraja; species Rhinoraja longicauda. The sequence continues at coordinate 4,726,606 of NC_135958.1, read as the reverse complement.
TGAACTTGGCACAGGGAAGAAACAGAGTGATAGAGGACTCATTTAACATTCAGAGACACAGCATGGAAACAGGGCCTTCGGCTCACGGAGTCCACACTGACCATCGATCGCCCATTCACACAAGTTTAGCTTAGTTCGGTTTAGAGATACAGCGCGGAAACGAGCCCTTCGGCCCACCGAGTCCGCGCTGACCAGCGATCAACCCGTCGTACACGAGCACTATCCTACACACACTGGGGAGAATTTACCAAAGGCAATTAACCTACAAATCTGTAGGTCTTTGGAGTGTGGGAGGAAACCTGAGCACCCGGGGAAAACCCACGTGGTCATGGGGAGAACGTACAAACTCCGTACAGACAGCACTACATATGTAGTCAGGATGGAACCCGGGCCACTGCCACTGTTAGGCAGCAACTCTACCACTGCCGCTCTCTGGACTGGAGCAAAATGTCACACATTAACCAAAAGACTCTTCCTCAACTAAACTTGGTTCTCGAGATTTTCTTCATGCCATTGCCTTTGGGGAACATATGTCTGCCTTATTATACAGGCGTAACGTTTCATAGAATTTGTGTATTATCAAAAAAAAGATCACAACAGTGCACTCCAACGGTGGTTGATTTTACAGCAAAGTCCAGTGATAATTTCCCAAAGCAATCTCTTCGTCTTCGTGTTTAGGGCGGACTTTAGATGAAGAAACGTGGCAGATTGAAACGTCTTTGCACTTTGGAAGCAGAGTTCAAAAAAACCTCAGCCGGAGAGAATGAAAGCCTTCTGTCTGACAGCGAGAGGTGAAATGAGCCTGAGAGGCACTAGTCCAGTTTGTGTAGTTGACATAAATCTATCTCTAACCAAAAGTAAGCTCCCCATAGGTGTGCCGCATCGAGCAATCTAATTGAGAGAGGTCAGAGAGACAGACAATGAAGAGGTCCCACTGCAGCTTGCTTTAAGTCACTGAGGTTCGGATAAAAGGAACGCGCGCGCCTCACATCAGGGTAATGTAACGTGCAATTTGAGTCATCGTCCGCCCATGTCGACGGGGCGCATGATTAGTATCCTTCGAGTGCCACTTGTGCATTACCTGATTCCGCAGTAGTTTTGTCTTTGCCGGCACAGAACTAATTCTCAATTTGGGAACAGTGTTTGTGTTGTGTGTGCTGTTTTGATCATGGAGGAGCGGACATGTGTAGAGAGGGAGCGCAGCTGTTTGTAATGATGCGCAGTGGTGAATGCTGTGTCATGAATTATTTAGTGGAGGGAAAGGCAATGAAAACATTCAAACAAAAACCCCAAGTAAATGATTTGATATGCAAACATTTTTTTTAAAAACATTTTCGTCGGACTCGACTTCTATGTCTGTGTTAGTCTGTGGCAATTTTAATTCATTATTGGGGGGGGGGGAGGATGTGCCATTTCGTTAAACTTTATCAAAAAGGGAGAGTAAAGAATTCTTTCTAAGGTGCATCTCGCAAAGGCTAATAAGGGTTTTTTTTCTGTGTGGTGTGTGTGTGTGCGTTTCCCAGTCGAGATACAATCTCACTAAACCTGCACATGGTAACCATCTTATCCACCAACCATCAAAAGGTTTATGGCTGTGTGTTGAATATGTATTAGGAGCTAACCTGTCTAAAAGATCACCTAAAGTCAATCCCAAAGGTGGTCATTACGGATAGTTCTCGCTGCAGTCATTTTATAAAGTGTCTGATGTTGTCTCAGATCCAGATGTAGCTTCAGTTATTATAACAAACGCTATAATATATTTTGCTAACCATCAATTGGTTTCACTAAAGTAGGGAGTTCTTTTCATGGTGAGGGCAAAGGTTTAGTGGCTGTCGGGAAGTACTTTCAAATCAAAGTGGCTTGTTTCAATGATCATCTGATTAGACCCATAAAGCTTATTACAGCAGGGGAGAAACAACTGGTGACACTGAGACTCCCGTAAATCTTCCACAACTCGTTAAGCTTCCTCTTATAATTTATACAGATAATCCCTGCCGCCTTATTCGCGTTGTTTTCAGTAATTCCACCATGTTTGGCTCGTCGTCAGAAGCTTTGCTTGCAATTATTATCAACTCACGTTTGTTTGCATTTTCTGATGTCCCCTAAAGCAACCTCAACCAACGTCTACAGATACAATAGACAATAGACAATAGGTGCAGGAGGAGGCCATTCGGCCCCTCCGAGCCAGCACCGCCATTCAATGTGATCATGGCTGATCATTCTCAATCAGTACCCCGTTCCTGCCTTCTCCCCATACCCCCTGACTCCGCTATCCTTAAGAGCTCTATCTAGCTCTCTCTTGAATGTATTCCGAGAATTGGCCTCCACTGCCTTCTGTGGCAGAGAATTCCACAGATTCACAATTCTCTGACTGAAAACGTTTTTCCTCATCTCCGTTCTAAATGGCCTAGCCCTTATTCTTAAACTGTGGCCCCTTGTTCTGGACTCCCCCAACATTGGGAACTTGTTTCCTGCCTCTAACGTGTCCAACCCCTTAATAATCTTATATTCACGACAGAAACCAACATTTCATCAGGATGCATCGTAGCATGGTTTGGGAACTGCTCCAAGACCGCAAGGAATTGTAGAGAGTTGTGGACGTTGCCCAGGCCATCACCCAAGCCAACCTCTCTCCTATTAACTCCATCTACACTTCACGCTGCCAGCACCCGGATTCGATCCCGACTACGGGCGCTGTCCGTACGGAGTTTGTACGTTCTCCCCGTGACCTGCGTGGGTTTTCTCCGAGATCTTTGGTTTCCTTCCACACTCCAAAGACGTACAGGTTTGTAGGACTAATTGGCTTGGTGGAAATGTAAAATTGTCCCTCGTGTGCAGTATGTAGGTTAGTGTTAGTGGGCAGGGATCGCTGGTTGGTGCGGGCTCGGTGGGCCGAAGGGCCTGTTTCCGCACTGTATCTCTAAACTAAACTAAACTATAAACACCTCTTCAATTAAAAAGCCCTGCTGATGTTTCTAAGGCTACAGTCCTATCTTTTTAGGCATTTTCACTGCCGATTTCAATAACCTGGCTGCCTTTCTCCGCAATATCTTGCATAGATTTTCCTCTCTTTAAAACTGCCCAGAATCCAGCAAAGCCATTGGTGATCTCCTCCGACTTCGCAAGCAAGAGTTTCGTTCATTTGTTCTATGAACCTTTTCATATCTTTCCCTCTCCTCTGAGTCTGAAAAAGGGTCTCGACCCGAAACGTGACCTATCCCTTCTCTCCAGAGATGCTGCCTGTCCCGCTGAGTTACTCCAGCATTTTGTGTCTATCTTCAGTTTAAACCAGCATCTGCAGTTCCTTCTTGCACAAATTCTATTTTCCTGGTGTTGCAGATGTCCATGTGTCAGCCACAGTCATTACCCTGTTAACCCAAACTGTTGTAGATTGTAACTGCAATGTTCTGTGCTCTACAGTTCTTTATCAGGACACCGCGTGTTTGAGATCGATTCTTAAATGTCAAGTTTTATGAAGAATGAGCTGCATTCACCTCCAAAACACCCACCCGACCTTCATGCCTTACTTGTGTAGGAAGGAACTGCAGATGCTGGTTTAAACCGAAGATAGATACAAAATGCTGGAGTACTGAGGAAGGGTCTCGACCCGAAACGTCTCTCCAGAAATGCTGCCTGTCCCGCTGAGTTACTCCAGCATTTTGTGCCTATCTTCATGTCCTACTTATTGTATTTCTTGACGTGATGTTGATTCCACCAGCCTACAATTATTGTTAAATGGACAACCGAGGAACTGTAAATACTGGTTGAGAGAGGAGCAGAAGTTCTTCAAAGTAGGTGTACCTTGAGGAGACAGTTTGTGTCTTTTTTTGTACTCCAGAGATGCTACCTGCCTTACCGAGTTACTCCAGCATATTGTGCCATTTTTCATGTACTCCAGAGATGCTGCCTAATCCCTCTGAGTTCCTCCAGCACTTTGTGCCTTTTTTGGAACCCAGCATCTGCAGTTCCTTGTTTCTGCATTTGTCATCTCTAGTTTGGCCTTGATAACATGGTGCTGAGGAACTGCCCACTTGAATCCTGTAGTCTTTAGACTTTAGAGATACAGCGTGGAAAGAATGGATTGACTGGGCTTATATTCACTGGAATTTAGAAGGATGAGAGGGGATCTTATTGAAACATGTAAAATTCCTAAGGGATTGGACAGGCTAGATGCAGGAAAAATGTTCCCCGTGTTGGGGGAGTCCAGAACCTGGGGTTGCAGTTTAGGAATACGGGGTACGCCATTTAGGACTGAGATGAGGAAAAGCTTTTTCACCCAGAGAGTTGTGAATCCGTGGAATTCTCTGCCACACAAGGCAGTGGAGGTCAATTCACTGGACGTTTTCAAGAGAGAGTTACAGTAGATATAGCTCTTAGGGCTAACGGAATCAAGGGATATGGGGAGAAAACTGGAATGGTACTGATTTTGGATGATCAGCCATGATCATATTTAGATTTTTTTAGATTTAGAGATACAGCGCGGAAACAGGCTCTTCGGCCAAACGAGTCCGCGCCGCCCAGCGATCCCCGCACATTAACACTATCCTACACACACTAGGGACAATTTTTACATTTATCCAGTCAATGAACCTACATACCTGTATGTCTTTGGAGTGTGGGAGGAAACCGAAGATCTCAGAGAAACCCCACGCAGGTCACTGGGAGAACGTACAAACTCCGTACAGACGGCGCCTGTAGTCAGGATCGAACCTGAGTCTCCGGCGCTGCATTCGCTGTAAGGCAGCAACTCTACCGCCGCGCCACCGTGCCGCCATTTAATGATGGTATTGGCTCGAAGGGCCGAATGGCCCACTCCAGCATCTATTTTCTATATTTCTATGAAAACGTCGATTGTTTAACCATGCGCCTCCTCCTTGAATCTGTACCCAAATCTAGTTTCCAAATGGTTTTCATTTGGTCTGGTAGCACACAAGTTAAAATACGTATGGATCATTCATTTGGGTGATATATCAGTGTGGTCCTGTTGATTTTGAATTGGTTAATGATCGTGTTAATGTTGGACAAAGGAATTTTATATGAACACATTAGCCGTAAGTTAAACCCACCGCCCTGCCAGATTTATTCTGCCTCACGTTAATTCCAAGTTCCCATCTGAGAACTATCATAAATAAGATTTACAATTAGATCTAATTATTACCATCAAATCATTCATGCTTATCTCAAGTTAAGCTTCCAATTCTCTTCAACGGAAATTATTTTGGCTTCAAAGATGGGCAACTGGCCAGAGTTATTTAGGATCGGAAAAAGCGTTGGAATGTTTACCCATTATCCACTGCCGTGGTGCAGGAAGGGACTGTGGATGCTGGTTTAAACCAAAGATAGACACAAAAAGCTGGAGTAACTCAGTAACTCTGGTGGAAAGGAAGAGGTGACATTTCGGGTAGAAGAGACCCCTCTTCAGACCGACAGTCAGGCGAAAGGGAGACAAGCGATATAGACAGTAATGTGGAGAGATATAGAATAAATGAATGAAAGATATGCAAAAAAGTAGCGCCGATGAATGAAGCATGCCATTGTTGGTTGTGGACTGACATGTTGGTCCATTTGTTAAACAGCAACGTTGCTGAATTCCTTATTCGCAAGATACATATTGGTAATATTCTAATATTATAAGAAGTCAGGAATGTGGGCGGCACGGTGGCGCAGCGGTAGAGTTGCTGCCTTACAGCGAATGCAGCGCCGGAGACTCAGGTTCGATCCTGACTACGGGCGCCGCCTGTGCGGAGTTTGTACGTTCTCCCCGTGACCTGCGTGGGTTTTCTCCGAGACCTTCGGTTTCCTCCCACACTCCAAAGGCGTACAGGTTCGTAGGTTAATTGGCTGGGCAAATGCAAAAAATTGTCCCTAGTGTGTGTAGGATAGTGTTAATGTGCGGGGATCGCTGGGCGGCGCGGACCCGGTGGGCCGAAGGGCCTGTTTCCGCGCTGTATCACTGAATGAAATGAATGCCACCAGGCTGAGTTTCAAAGTCACACCACCGTGGGGGTCTTTGATCTCGTAGGACGAAGGAACTCAAGTTAAAATATTAGAATCAAAATAACTTCATATCATTTTTCACTAGCGGCAATTTATGATTCTACCAAGCCAATTAATCTACAAACCTGCATACCTTTGGAGTGTGGGAGGAAACCGGAGAGCCCGGAGAAAGCCCATGCAGGTCACGAGGAGAACATACAAACTCCCTACAGGCAAGCACTCATAGTCAGGATGGAACCCGGGTCTCTGGCGCTGTAAGGCAATAGCTCTACCTCTGCGCCACTGTGCAGTATGTGTTGGCCACATGCACTCGAGATCTTTGAGGATGTAACAAACAGGATGGATTAAGGCAGATCAGCAGACGCATTGTTTTTGGATTTGAAGAAGGTAATTGCTAAAATGCCACGTTAAAGATTATCGAACAAAGTCAGAGTGCCTGGAGTTGGGGGAAATATATCGGCGTGGATAAGGGATGTCTAACTAACAGAAAGCAGAGAATAAGGATAAATGGATGATATTCGGATTGGCCATCAGCAATTTGCGGGGTGCCACAGATTCAACTGCTGGGATTTTAATTATTTATCGTGGCCTATTGATAACTTGGACAAACGGATGGTGTAGATTGTGGGCAAATCTATTGATGATGTAAAAATAGGCGAGGTTGCACATTGGCAGGATGACACAAAACAGCTGCAAAGGGATATTTGTGGGTCAAGTGATATATTGGCAGCTGGAAAATAACGTGGGGAAAATGTGAGATTATCCACACTGGAATGAAGATTGTAAAATCAGGTTGTGTTTTAGTTTTTAGATTTAGAGATACAGCGTGGAAACAGGCCCTTCGGCCCACCGAGTCTTTGCCGACCAGCGATCCCCGCACACTAACTCTATCCTACGCACTGGGGCCAATTTACAATTACACCAAATCAATTAGCCAGAGTACATCTCTGGAGTGTGGGAGGGAACCGGAGAAAACCCGTGCAGGTCACGAGGAGAACGTACAAACTCCGCGCAGACAGCACCCGTGGTCAGGATTGAACCCAGGCGCTGTAAGGCAGCAACCCTACCGCTGCGCCACCGTGCCGCCCCTGATTTAAATGGAGCGAGAATATAAAAGTATCGGCTGCAGTTTTGGTCTCCATATCGAGGGACAGTGAGACTTGCATCAGAAGCAGTGCAGAGGGGGTTCCTGGGATGAAGGGATTAATGTCTGAAGAAAGATTGAGCAGATCCTGGGATAAATAAAGTTCCATTGTATCATATCGTATCATATCGTGGATTGAGACTATTCAACGTGAAGGGGAAAGGTTTAAAGGAGATATGTGGCACAAGGTTTTTACCCAGAGGGTGTTGGGTCATTGCGACACAAGGCCAGGGGTGGTAGTGGAGGCGGATATGACAGTGGCTGAAAGAACAGAAGAAATGCTGTCTCAGAACGACACGGGGCCTTAAGGGCGGCACAGTGTCGCAGTGGTAGAGTTGCTGCCTTACAGCGCCAGAGACCCGGGTTCGATCCTGACCTCGGGTATTGTCTGCACAGAGTTTGCCCGTTCTTCCCTGTGACAGTGTAGGTTTTTTTTTCTGATTGCCCTGGTTTCCACCCTTATTCCAAAGACATGCAGGTTTGTCGGTTAATTGGCTTCTGTAAATTGTCCCTGGCGTGTGTCGGAGAGAACTAGCATACGGTACTAGATGGGCGGGCGGTGCGGACTCGATGGGCCGAAGGGCCTGTTTCCGCGCTGTATCTCCAAAGTCTAAAAGTCAGAAGTAGGAAGAGGAGGTTTAATTTAACACCGCTTTAAGAATGGCATTATTTCTAAGTCTTGTTGAAATTGTCATTAAATTCAATTGCAATCATTGTTAAACCCAACTGCGTAAAAATAATCTCAAGCATCCAGCTGGAATAACTTGCGGGCTTTCTTGAAACGCAGTCAGTTGTTGCAGGGGTGAGAATCGACAGCGATTTGGAAGTGGAACGCTATTACGATCATTCCCTTGTTGAATCTTGCCACTGGAAATTCTTCCATGGGTGCAAATCCCACCTCTGCATCCATTAAGGTTTCTGTGCCAGGAACAGATCAAGTAATATGCACAATTCAGCCTCTCCAGCTTCCCGAGGGCAGTCTGGACACCTTCCGTGAAGAAACGCTCCCAGAACCTGTGTGTTTAATTCATTCAAGTCAGTCCCAATACTGGCCTCGCTTTCCTCAGATCCACCAACAACCCATTCCCATCTTCCCTGCCCCAAGTTATGGTGACAGTCCCTCCGCTCAGTGTTTTCCCTTCGTCAGCACAGACACCGACCCCTGAGCTCCCTGACCCCACGATCAAGGCCTTGAACCTTCTCAGATGGGTGGCATTCTCTGGTTCTCGAGAGCGCCAAGGTGGCACAGCAGGTAGAGTTGCTACCTCACGCCGCCAGAGACCCGGGTTCCATCCTGACTGCGGGTGCCGAGTTTTAGTTCGGAGATACAGCGCGGAAACAGGCCCTTCGGCCCACCGGGTCCGCAGCGACCAGCGATCCCCGCACACTAACACTATCCTGCACACACTACGGACAAGTTACAATTATACCAGGGCATTGGTGAGACCGCACCTGGAGTATTGCGTACAGTTTTGGTCTCCTAATCTGAGGAAAGACATTCTTGCCATAGAGGGAGTACAGAGAAGGTTCACCAGATTGATTCCTGGGATGGCAGGACTTTCATATGAAGAAAGACTGGATAGACTCGGCTTGTACTCGCTGGAATTTAGAAGATTGAGGGGGGATCTTATAGAAACTTACAAAATTCTTAAGGGGTTGGACAGGCTAGATGCAGGAAAATTGTTCCCGATGTTGGGGAAGTCCAGAACAAGGGGTCACAGTTTAAGGATAAGGGGGAAGTCATAATCAAGGACCAGTCTCACCACGGAAACTCCCTCTTCTCCCCTCTCCCATCAGGCAAGAGGTACAGAAGTGTGAAAACGCACGCCTCCAGATTCAGAAAATGCTGGAGTAACTCAGCAGGTCAGGCAGCATCTCAGGAGAGAAGGAATGTGTGACGTTTCGGGTCGAGACCCTTCTTCAGACTGAAGAAGAGTCTTAAGGATAGCGGAGTCAGGGGGTATGGGGAGAAGGCAGGAACGGGGTACTGATTGAGAATGATTCAGACTGAAGAAGGGTCTCGACCCGAAACGTCACCCATTCCTTCTCTCCTGAGATGCTGCCTGACCTGCTGAGTTACTCCAGCATTTTCTGAATAAATACCTTCGATTTGTTCCAGCATCATATCATATCATATCATATCATATATATACAGCCGGAAACAGGCCTTTTCGGCCCACCAAGTCCGTGCCGCCCAGCGATCCCCGTACATTAACACTATCCTACACCCACTAGGGACAATATTTACATTTACCCAGCCAATTAACCTACATACCTGTACGTCTTTGGAGTGTGGGAGGAAACCGAAGATCTCGGAGAAAACCCACGCAGGTCACGGGGAGAACGTACAAACTCCTTACAGTGCAGCACCTGTAGTCAGGATCGAACCTGAGTCTCCGGCGCTGCATTCGCTGTAAAGCAGCAACTCTACCGCTGCGCTACCGTGCCATCTGCAGTTATTTTCTTACACCTCCAGATTCAGGGTCAGTTTCTTCCCAGCTGTTATCAGGCAGCTGAACCGTCCAATCACCAACTAGAGAGTGGTCATAAGCTACTATCTACCTTATTGGTGAGCCACGGACTATCTTTAAACGGACAGTTTCTTCCCAGCTGCTATCAGGCAACTGAAACATCCTACCACATCCAAAGAGCAGTCTTGAACTCCTATCGGTCTATGTTGAAAGACTGGAGCGGCTAGGCTTGTATACACTTGAATTTAGAAGGATGAGAGGGGATCTTATCGAAACATATAAGATTATTAAGGGGTTGGACACGTTAGAGGCAGGAAACATGTTCCCAATGTTGGGGGAGTGCAGAACCAGGAGCCACAGTTTAAGAATAAGGGGTAGACCATTTAGAACGGAGATGAGGAAAAGCTTTTTCAGTCAGAGAGTTGTAAATCTGTGGAATTCTCTGCCTCAGAAGGCAGTGGAGGCGAATTCTCTGAATGCATTCAAGAGAGAGCTAGATAGACCTCTTAAGGATAGCGGAGTCAGGGGGTATGGGGAGAAGGCAGGAATGGGGTACTGATTGAGAATGATCAGCCATGATCACATTGAATGGTGGTGCTGGCTCGAAGGGCCGAATGGCCTCCTCCTGCACGTATTGTCTATCTTTGACCGGACTTTACTGGCTTCACCTTGCGCTAAACGTTATTCCCTTATCATGTATATGTACACTGTGAATGGCTCGATTGTAATCATGTATTGTCTTTCCACTGACTGGTTAGCACGCAACAGAAGCTTTTCACTGTACCTTAGTACACGTGACAATGAAATAAATTAAACTAAACCCCTCATTCATTTCACAAACTGGCCAGCGAACATTCACTCCCTGATTTCATGAGACAAAATTAAACAAAATTACAATGTTGATCTTTTTCTAAATTAAATGTTACATTACTGTAACAGCTGTAAAAGTGAGTGCCCAATAATTAAATGCCATAAAAGCTTTATTTCGCACCATCGAATTCCAACACACATACTTTATATATTAATTCCCAGGAGCATGTACAATGATTGAGAGCCAACACTGGCACTATTCTCTGACAATCCATTCATTTCTCTGGACTTTAGACTTTAGAGATAGAGTGGAAACAGGTCGTTCGGCCCTCTGAGTCCGTGCCGACCTGCGAACTCCACCTGCACTAGCACTATCCTACACACTAGGGACAATTTACAATTTTACCAAAGCCAATTAAACTGCAAACCTGAGATAGATACAAAATGCTGGAATAACTCAGCGGGTCAGACAGCTATTTTCTGGAGAACATGAATAGGTGATGTTTCGGGTCGAGACCCGTCTTCAGACTGAGACTCAGGGGAGTGGGAAATTAGAGGTGTGTCTTGTTTGTCAAATAATGTGAGTGGAAACCAGAGCTCCCGGAGACAACCCACACGGTCACAGAGAGAATGTACGGACTCTGTACAGACAGCGCCCGTAGTCAGGATCGAACCAGAGTCTCTGGCGCTGCAAGGCAGCAACTCTACCGCTGCGCCAACGTGTCACATTTTTGGAATGAGGTTTATATAAACATTGTCTTTATCATTACTGTACATACACTGTTTACCCCGTGAACTTCACGTGAACGACACACTTCAACGCACGCTGGGATAGACGACACTAAACTGAGCTGAACTCATTGGATAAAGCAGCTTATTGATGCGGAATTGATAGATTTAGTTTATATTGAATGTAATGAAAAGGAACTGCAGACGCTGGTTTAGACAATAGACAATAGACAATAGGTGCAGGAGGAGGCCATTCGGCCCTTCGAACCAGCACCGCCATTCAATGTGATCATGGCTGATCATTCTCAATCAGTACCCCGTTCCTGCCTTCTCCCCATACCCCCTGACTCCGCTGTCCTTAAGAGCTCTATCTAGCTCTCTCTTGAATGCATTCAGAGAATTGGCCTCCACTACCTTCTGAGGCAGAGAATTCCACAGATTCACAACTCTCTGACTGAAAAAGTTTTTCCTCATCTCAGTTCTAAATGGCCTACCCCATATTCTTAAACCGTGGCCCCTTGTTCTGGACTCCCCCAACATTGGGAACATGTTTCCTGCCTCTAACGTGTCCAACCCCTTAATAATCTTTTACGTTTCGATAAGATCTCCTCTCATCCTTCTAAATTCCAGTGTATACAAGCCTAGTCGCTCCAGTCTTTCAACATATGACAGTCCCGCCATTCCGGGAATTAACCTAGTGAACTTACGTTGCACGCCCTCAATAGCAAGAATACCAAATATTGACCCAAAGTGCTGGAGTAACCCAGGCAGCATCCCTGGATAAAATGGATTGGCGACATTTGGTCCTGACCCACAACATCACCTTTCCATTTTCTCCAGAGATGTTTGCCTGACCCGTCGAGTTACTCCAGCAATTTTGTGTCTATCTTTAGTTATATTGAGACACATAGTAAAGAACATAATAACACTTCACAGTGATTACGTACATTTATTTCTTAAATGCAAAGCCGACACATAGTGCTTTCAGAGTTTTAAATATGTTCCATGGTTTGGCTACCCCTTGTAATTTTGTCAGTAACACCTCCCGCTTTTCAAAAGCCCCATGAGTAACAAAGTGCCCCTTTCTGTGAGTGATGGGGAGGTTGATCAAAGTCCAATTAACCCACACACCTGGACGCCTTTGGAATGTGGGGAGAATGATAGGAAGATCTTTCCAGGTGAGACAGAGGTTCACCTGCACCTCCTCCAACCTCATCTATTGTATCCGCTGCTCTAGATGTCAACTTCTTTACATCGGCGAAACCAAACGCAGGCTCGGCGATCGTTTCGCTCAACACCTGCGCTCAGTCCGCCTTAACCAACCTGATCTCCCGGTGGCTGAGCACTTCAACTCCCCCTCCCATTCCCAGTCTGACCTTTCTGTCATGGGCCTCCTCCAGTGCCATAGTGAGGCCCACCGGAAATTGGAGGAACAGCACCTCATATTTCGCTTGGGCAGCTTGCAGCCCAGCGATATGAACATTGACCTCTCCAACTTTAGATAGTTCCTCTGTCCCTCTCTTCCCCTCCCCCTTCCCAGATCTCCCACTGTCTTCCTGTCTCCACCTATATCCTTCCTTTGTCCCGTCCCCCTGACATCAGTCTGAAGAAGGGTCTCGACCCAAAACGTCACCCATTCCTTCTCTCCTGAGTGCTGCCTGACCCGCTAAGTTACTCCAGCATTTTGTGAATAAATACCTTCGATTTGTACCTGCATCTGCAGTTATTTTCTTACATAGGAAGATCGATGGTCGGCATGGTCTCGGTGGGCCGAAGGGCCTGTTTCCATGCTGTCTCACTGAACTAAACGAAGGATGGCTCGATTGTAATCGTGTATTGTCTATCCGCTGACTAGTTAGCACCCAACAAAAGGTTTTCACTGTACCTCGGTACACGTGACAATAAGCTAGACTAAACTAAACTAAATTGAACCGAACTCAACTAAACTAAACTAAACTAAACATTACATGGTGTGTAAGCTAATTATGTATAAATACTTAGAGCAATTACTACATCCAGGGAAAATCAGTCCGTAGGCGTATTGCAACGTGTTGAGTGCAATCCAATAAATGTTTTGCCAAATATAAAATATGAAAGCAAAGCATTATTTTGTAGGCCACTCTCCCAGGCCCCATGCCCCAAATACTATGATTGCTTCCGTCTGTGTGGACACAGGCACGAACAATTGATGCCAAAAGTGAAGATTCCTTATAATTACAGCATGCTTTTATCGTGGCTCCCAGAGGGAACATCATTGTGAGGTCACTTTATATCTGATTACATTGGGAAAAATAAAATGGGCGGCACAGTGGCACAGCGGTAGAATGGTGGCACAGCACCATCATTCAATATGATCAATGCTGATCATCCAAAATCAGTACCCCGTTCCTGCTTTCTCCCCATATCCCTTGATTCCTTTAGCCCGAAGAGCTAAATCTAACTCTCTCTGGAAAACATCCAGTGAATTGGCCTCCGCTGCCATCTGTGGCAGAGAAATCCACAGAGTAACAAGTCTCTGGGTGAATATACAATTCAATGTGGAAGTGTTGACATTATTGCTGATTGTTTTCCAGCAGCCGAAGTTGTCAATGACTGAATGATGTCAGTTAACCTCCTTATCAAATATTATTACTGAAAAAGGTTGTGGAAATCACACTCACATTCAAGTGACTGAAGGTTCATTTGACCTGTGTAACTCACCCACGGGAGACAAAATATCAAATGTACAGAGGGATCTCTGTAGTCCAACTCCATATCTCTCTGAAAGTGGGGACACAAATAGACAGTGGTAAAGAAAGTGTACGGTATTTATGCTTTCATTGGTTGGGCAATTGAAATCTGTCAGGTCCAGGTTCAGGAACAACTTCTTCCCTACAGCTGTCTGGCTATTAAACACTACAACCTCAAATAAGCTCTGAACAACATAGACTACTAGAATAGTTGGGCCCAAACCTCTCCTGCATTGGTGCAGCACCCTCTCCTCCCCCCTCCCCCCCTCTCCCCCTCCCCCCTTCCCCCTCCCCCCACTCCTCTCCCCTTCCCCCTCCATCCACCCACCTCCACTCCTCCTACCCCTCTCCCTCCCTCCTTTCCCCTCCCCCCAAACTCCATCCCCCTCAACCCCCCCTTATCCCTCCCTCCCCCCTCCCTCCCTCCCTTGCTCCCTAGGAGATAGATTTAAACTTTAAAATGTGAATAACGTTAAAAATATAACACCGGTTTCAATGAAACTTCTTCCATTAGCAACAAAGGGACGACGGTAGGTAAGGTGGGCCTAAAATTGTCGCGCTATCGTGTACCGTTTGCCTGAAGTTCAGGAACAAACAAACAAACAAACGAGAGTTTTAGTAAACAGATTATTGTTATTATTGCACTACTATTGGGATGTTTTGTGTATACGTATGTGTATATATTTCTTTTGATCTATATATCTATGTATTTGTGAGTATGTGTATATATATATACACTGATTGTTTTTTTCTCTCTCGTTTATTATATTGTTTACAGTGTACTATGTGTACACATTTCTGTTGTGCTGCTGGAAGTAAGAATCTCATTGTTCTGTCTGGGACATGCGACAATGAATCTCTCCTGACCCTCGAGGATAGGAGTCAGGAAGTCATGTTACAGCTTCATAGATCTTTGGTTCGGCCACATTTAGAATGGCGGGACTGTCATATGTTGAAAGACTGGAGCGACTAGGCTTGTATACACTGGAATTTAGAAGGATGAGAGGTGATCTTATTGAAACATATAAGATTATTAAGGGGTTGGACATGATTGAGGCAGGAAACATGTTCCCAATGTTGGGGGAGTCCAGAACCAGGGGCCACAGTTTAAGAATAAGGGCTAGGCCATTTAGAACGGAGATGAGAAAAACCTTTTTCAGTCAGAGAATTGTAAATCTGTGGAATTCTCTGCCTCAGAAGGCAGTGGAGGCCAGTTCTCTGAATGCATTCAAGAGAGAGCTAGATAGAGCTCTTAAGGATAGCGGAGTCAGGCGGTATGTGGAGAAGGCAGGAACGGGGTACTGATTGAGAATGATCAGTCATGATCACAATGAATGGTGGTGCTGACTCGAAGGGCTGAATGGCCTCCTCCTGCACCTATTGTCTAATGTCTATTGTAGACAGTACTGGTCCCTCATTATGGGAAACACTGGAGGCATTCGAGAGGGTGCTGGGGAGGTTTACCGGAATGCTACCTGGATTTGAGGGTATTAGCCATAAGGAGCGGCTGGGCAAACTTGGGTTCTTTTCTCTGTAGCGTTGGAGGTTTAGAGGAGAAGTTTGTAAAACTATGAGAGGTATCAAGGTGATAGGTGGGGGCAAGTTTTTTACCCAGGGAGTGGGGGAAAGCAGATGCGATAGTGGTGTTTAAGGGGCTTTTAGAATAGGCACATGGGAATGTGGGGAATGGAGAGAATGCAGGCAGAGGTGATGCAGTAACAGGCTCCTTACCAACATTGTTGGCCGAAGGGGCCTGTTACTGCGCTGTACTCTTCTATATTCTATCTTATTAAAATTTCACAATGATTTTGTGGAGCATTTTGTCATATCTTCGACATATGAGGAACAGCAAAATTGTGCCATCATTCCCTCTTCCAATAATTTGAGAAAAAAGAAAGTTGCTATTACCTATATCAGCTGCAAAGTGGATTAACTAGTATCCTTGCACAAGAAGGGTTTGTAGGAAGAGAACATCTATATATTTGGACGTGGATCGGACAGGTTTGGAGGGATATGGGCCAAACGCAGGCAGGTGGGACAATTGAAGATGGGACATTTTTTTTTTTAGAGATACAGCGCGGAAACAGGCCCCTCGGCCCACCGAGTCTGCGCCGCCCAGCGATCCCCGCACATTAACACTATCCTACACACACTAGGGACAATTTTTACATTTACCCAGTCAATTAACCTACATACCTGTACGTCTTTGGAGTGTGGGAGGAAACCGAAGATCTCGGAGAAAACCCACGCAGGTCACGGGGAGAACGTAAAAAACTCCGTACAGACGGCGCCCGTAGTCAGGATCGAACCCGAGTCTCCGGCGCTGCATTCGCTGTAAGGCAGCAACTCTACCGCTGCGCCACCGTGCCGCCCAGACATGTTGGCTGGTGTGGGCTGATTGGGCCGAAGGGCCTGTTTCAACGCTGTAGGACTCTATGACTGTATATCTTTGCTGGAATCTTAATTGGGTGAGCTCATTTTAGCAGCAGATATATATTTTAAGCAAAGCCTTGTAATATAGTGTCTATCGGTACTTTTACACAGATATAACTATCTATGCTTTCTTTTATCTTTAATTTTCTCTTCACAAAAGTTGTGTTTCTGTACAAACACTTGCATTTGTCACAGTTTCGTATCCATGCAAACAAAAATGTGCATTTTAATTTGGAGAAATTTTCGGCGACAAAAGCCACAATTTTTCTCCAGCTTATTGAGAACAAGTGCAAAATTATCCTCTGCATGTTTAATATAAGCAAATCTTGGACTGCTTTCCACCCTTCATTGAGTTTGCACAACGAGGCATCGTGACAGAAGCCAAAATCTTTTGTACGTGTAAAGATGAAGTTTGCGTTAAAAAAAAGCGTTGTCCAACAAGCGGAGCTGAGCTCCCATCAATTATTGTATGTACTTTTTGTTTTGTCTTTGAAAAGCAGATTAAATTGGCAAAAGGTAGGAAGGTGGCTGTTATCTGCAGAGATTCAAACCTGAAGTCAGGGATTCTTGCTTGCACATTTGCTGTGTAGCCGTTAGATGAAAGAATCCATACCTGTCAAACAAACTGCTAGAACTGTGATAAATTAATGATCAAAATGCTACATTCTGAAATACAGTAGCTGTGTCTCGGCTAGTTACAGCCAGACCTCGCCTTACTAAAATGTAGCTAACATTAAAAAAAAAAAAAATCACTATTAATGCACTGGAAACAGAAGGAATTGTTACTGAGGAAGACAAAAGGTGCAAAGAAATACACATAGTTATTCCCTTGGCTTCTGTTTTCAGTGTGAATACTTTAGTAACCTTTGTGTTTTTTTTTTTTGTTTTCTTTAGAAAGCGATTTATTATTAGGCATGGCATGTGGGTTTATGGTTAAAATATGCTCATTCATGCTCCTTCTGGCAGGCATGAAACTTCAATCGGCACGAGGAACAGAAATTATACAAAAAATATATAAATCTGCTTAAGAAATGAGAGAATTTGCACTCTGGTTCGGTCCTTGCAAATACTTAGCACAGAAATCTTTCTCTCAGCCTTTAATGCAACACATCAGGCTAGTGTGCAGACATCTTTATATCAAACCCAACCACAACACATCATCTGATCATCTATTTTTTATTAAGTTCATTAAAACCGTATGCAAAATTTATCACAGTGTAGGGTATTATTACCCGTTGTTTTCCATAACTCCATATTTGAGAGTAATGCCAAAAGTCTATGTCAAAATTTTAAGTCATGGTAATTTCTTGGCCTGTTTATGTTACCGAATTATAAATATGCATTGTAATGTATAGATGTGGGCTCAACAATGACTCCATCTGTTTTATTAATTTATGCAGTAAAACATTCATAAGCAATTATTACAATTTACCGTTGCTGTGATTTGACTTTTCTATATATTTTTTGTCATGAAATGCATTCTGAACACTTTTCCCTTTCACTTCCAGTTTTATCCCTCATATTTATATTCAATGAATATTATTATTTATATCTGGTCTGGGTTCTTCGAGAGAGCTTGAAGTCAGACATGGTAATGAGATTGCATGTTGATTTTTATTCCGCTGAACTCTGGTGGAGGCTGTGGTAAGAATAGTCACAGTATCAGCTGCAAAATTCGGTCTGTCCACAATATTGTCTGTTACCTCCATTGAGCTAACCTGCAACTGGCCTTGAATTTGCTGCAATTTCTTTTGAAATCGCCGATTCCTATTTTGAGCAATGAGTCGAATTCAGCAGCCAAGATCTGAGTTTAATGTTAGTCATTAGTCATCAGTTTATTAGTTTAGGGGAGACACAAAATGCTGGAGTAACTCAGCGGGTCAGGCAGCATCTCGGGAGAGAAGGAATGGGAGACGTGTAGTAACTCAGCGGGTCAGGCAGCATCTCAGGAGAGAGAAGGAATGGGTGACTTTTTGTAACTCAGCGGATCAGGCAGCATCTCGGGAGAGAAGAAATGGGTGACGTAATAAATTTTGTAACTCAGTGGGTCAGGCAGCATCTCGGGAGAGAAGGAATGGGTGACAATATTTCATTCGTTTAGTTTGTTGTCACATATATCGAGGTACGGTGAAAAGCTTTTGTCGCGCGCTGACCAGCCAGCGGAAAGAAAACACATGGTTGCAATCGAGCCGTCCACAGTGCACAGGAAAGAGTGGAGTGATTGCAACTTTTTGAGTGTTAGAGATACAGCACGGAAACAGGCCCTTCGGCCCACCGAGCCCGCACCGACCAGCGATCCTCGCACACTTACATTATGCTACACACAGGTGGGACAATTTACATTTATACCAAGCCAATTAATCTACAAACCTGTATGTCTTTGGAGTGTTGCAGGTCAAATTAACTTTGACAATTTTTGTTTAGTTCACTTTAATTTTAAGGTACAGCGCTGAAACAGGTCATTGGGCCCAACAAGTCCATGCCGATCAGTGATCCCCGCACACTAACACTATCCTACGCACAGGAGGGACAATTTACAATTATACCGAGCCAATTAACTCTCATTCCTGTATGTCTTTGCAGTGTGGAAGGAAACCGAAAATCCCGGAGATAACCCACGCAGGTCATGGGGAGAGCGTACAAACTCCATACAGACAAGCACCTGTAGTCAGGATCGAAGCTGGCTCTAAGGCAGCAACTCTACTGCTGTGCCACCGTGCAGCTCTGCATGATTGCAGATCCACTTCTGCGACTATCACGAAAAGAGTAGCCGGGGTTGGGCACCATCTTGGATTCACCTTATCCATTTCATTTAACATTGTTGAGGCAAGTCAAACCAGAAATCTTCATAGAGTGTGAAATCATGATCATGTCATTTGAAGAAGAGTCCCGATCCGAAACATCACCTCTCCATGTTCTCCAGAGGTGCTGCCTGACCCGCTGAGTTACTCCAGCACTTTGTGTCTTCTTTTGTCAACCAGATTCTGCAGTTCCTCGTTCCTACTTATATAGAGTACTTTTTAGTTTTGTTTAGTTTAGAGATGCAGCCTGCAAACATGCCCTTCAACCCACTGTGTCCACGCCGACCAGCGACCACCCATTCACACAAGTTCTGCATGATCCCACTTTCTCATCCACTCCCTACATTTAAAAAAAATATTTTTTTAGAGATACAGCGTGGAAACAGGCCCTTTCAGCCCATTGGGTCCGCGCCGACCAGCGATCCCCGCACACTAACACTATCCTATACCAACTAGGGACAATTTTTACATTTACCAAGCCAATTAACCTACAAACCTGTACGTCTTTGGAGTGTGGGAGGAAACCGAAGATCTCGGAGAAAACCCACGCAGGTCACGGGGAGAACGTACAAAGTTCATGCAGACGGCGCCCGTAGTCGGGATCGTACCCGGGTCTCCGGTGCTGCATTCGCTGTAAGGCAGCAACTCTACCGCTGCGCCACCGTACAGCCACCGCGCCATTTACCGATGGCCAATTAACCTACGAACCTGCGTGTTCCTTGGGACGTGGGAGGGAACCCCACGTGGTCACAGAGAGAACATGCAAACCCCACATAAAGCAGCACCCGATGTCAGGTTGGAACTCACAGGTCCCTGGCTCTGTGAGGCAGCTCTGTGCCACTGTGCCACCCACAACTTATGATTATCTTACCACAAATTCTGCTTTTCCTTTACATCTGACGTATACAAATGATGTCAAATTGTTATTGTGATATGACATAAACTTATACAGGAGGAGGCAGCCTGGTGTATAAAAATCGTCTTGTTAGACCTCAGTAATGGATTTTCATGATGGAATAAGTTCCTTATCTCCGTTAGTATAGGCCAGTGTTTCTTAACCAGGAACCCCAGGCTTCCACGAGAGGTTGCTAGGGGTTCCGAGAGAAACAGCGGTAAATAAATGGAGTCATTTTTGTGTTTTGCATTGTCAATAAACTTGAGAAAAACGTACGTTATTTTTTGCTTGAACCAGTAATCAGAAAAATATATTATATTTGCCTTAGGAACGTTAAGTTTATGAAAGAGAAAGAAAGAGATTAATAAAGACGTATCAGAATTTTTATGTAGGAGGTTCCCTGAGACATGAAAATCATTTCAAGGGTTCCGCAAGGGTGAAAAGGCTGGGAAACGGTGGTATAGACAATCCAGCAAGTAGCCAAGTTTCAACATTCAGGGGGTCATTATATTCATGTATATAGGTGTACCATTATTGGCGAATCAGCATAGTCTGCTTTAAGGATGAAGGCAATAGTGTGCTGAAAGATAATTGTTTAATCATCAATAACATTAGATATTTACTTGGAAAACACATTGAGTTTAGACAATAGACAATAGACAACAGGTGCAGGAGGAGGCCATTCGGCCCGTCGAGCCAGCACCGCCATTCAATTCATGGCTGATCATTCTCAATCAGTACCCCATTCCTGCCTTCTCCCCATACCCCCTGACTCTGCTATCCTTAAGAGCTCTATCCAGCTCTCTCTTGAATGCATTCAGAGAATTGACCTCCACTGCCTTCTGAGGTAGAGAATTCCACAGATTCACAACTGAAAAAGTTTTTCCTCATCTCAGTTCTAAATGGCCTACCCCTTATTCTTACACTGTGGTCCCTTGTTCTGAACTCCCCCCCCCCCCCCATTGGGAACATGTTTCCTGCCTCTAACGTGTCCAACCCCTTAATAATCTTATACGTTTCGATAAGATCTCCTCTCATCCTTCTAAATTCCAGTGCATACAAGCCTAGTCGCTCCAGTCTTTCAACATATGACAGTCCCGCCATTCCGGGAATTAACCTAGTAAACCTACGCTGCACGCCCTCAATAGCAAGAATATCCTTCCTCAAATTTGGAGACCAAAACTGCACACAGTACTCCAGGTGAGGTCTCACTAGGGCCCTGTACAACTGCACACAGTAGTCCAGGTGAGGTCTCACTAGGGCCCTGTACAACTGCACACAGTACTCCAGGTGAGGTCTCACTAGGGCCCTGTACAACTGCACACAGTACTCCAGGTGCGGTCTCACTAGGGCCCTGTACAACTGCACACAGTACTCCAGGTGAGGTCTCACTCGGGCCCTGTACAACTGCACACAGTACTCCAGGTGAGGTCTCACTAGGGCCCTGTACAACTGCACACAGTACTCCAGGTGAGGTCTCACTAGGGCCCTGTACAACTGCACACAGTACTCCAGGTGCGGTCTCACTAGGGCCCTGTACAACTGCACACAGTACTCCAGGTGAGGTCTCACTAGGGCCCTGTACAACTGCACACAGTACTCCAGGTGAGGTCTCACTAGGGCCCTGTACAACTGCACACAGTACTCCAGATGAGGTCTCACTCGGGCCCTGTACAACTGCACACAGTACTCCAGGTGAGGTCTCACTCGGGCCCTGTACAACTGCACACAGTACTCCAGGTGAGGTCTCACTCGGGCCCTGTACAACTGCACACAGTACTCCAGGTGCGGCCTCACTAGGGCCCTGTACTTAGAAATCAAAGATAGACTCAACGGGTCAGGCAACATCTCTGGAGAAAAAGGATGGGTGACGTTTCAGGTGGGAACCCTTCTTCAAACTCAGAGATGCTTTGATTCTCCACACTCTCCAGAGATGTTGCCTGACCCACTGAGTTACTTCAGCATTGTGAGCCTATCTTTGGTGTAAACCAGCATCATCTGCAGTCCCTCTTTATGTGATTGAGTGATTTGCAGACCAAATTAGCTTTGACGATTTTAGTTTAGTTTACTTTCATTTAAAGATACAGCGCTGAAACGGGTCCTTGGGCCCAACATGTCCGTGCCGATCAGCGATCCCCGCACACACTAACACTATCCAACACACAGGAGGGACAATTTACAATTGTACCGAGCCAATTAACTTACATTCCTGTGTAAGAAAATAACTGCAGATGCTGGTACAAATCGAAGGTATTTATTTCACAAAATGCTGGAGTAACTCGGCAGGTCAGGCAGCATCTCAGGAGAGAAGGAATGGGTGACGTTTCAGGTCGACACCCTTCTTCAGTCTGAGCCCACGTTTGAAGAAGTCTTCAGTCTGAAGAAGGGTCTCGACCCGAAACGTCACCCATTCCTTCTCTCCTGAGATGCTGCCTGACCCGCTGAGTTACTCCAGCATTTCGTGAAATAAATACATTCCTGTATATCTTTGGAGTGTGGGAGGAAACCAGAAATCCCGGAGAAAACCCACGCAGGTCACGGGGAGAACGTACAAACTCTTTACAGACAGCGTTCATAGTCAGGATCGAACCCGGGTCCCTGGCGCTGTAAGGCAGCAACTCTACTGCTGCGCCACCATGTAATTTTCAACCCAGCGGATTCTGGTATGAAATGTTGTCGCAATGTTCTTCAGTAAGACAGGCCGGTACTTTACCGCTAAGGTAAGTTGTACAGGGCATTGGTGAGACCACACCTGGAGTATTGCGTACAGTTTTGGTCTCCTAATCTGAGGAAAGACATTCTTGCCATAGAGGGAGTACAGAGAAGGTTCACCAGATTGATTCCTGGGATGGCAGGACTTTCATATGAAGAAAGACTGGATAGACTCGGCTTGTACTCGCTGTAATTTAGAAGATTGAGGGGGGATCTTATAGAAACGTACAAAATTCTTAAGGGGTTGGACAGGCTAGATGCAGGAAGATTTTTCCCGATGTTGGGGAAGTCCAGAACAAGGGGTCACAGTTTAAGGATAAGGGGGAAGTCTTTTAGGACCGAGATGAGAAAGTTTTTTTTCACACAGAGGGTGGTGAATCTGTGGAATTCTCTGCCACAGATGGTAGTTGAGTCCAGTTCATTGGCTATATTTAAGAGGGAGTTAGATGTGGCCCTTGTGGCTAAAGGGATCAGGGGGTATGGAGAGAAGGCAGGTATTGGATACTGAGTTGGATGATCAGCCATGATCATATTGAATGGCGGTGCAGGCTCGAAGGGCCGAATGGCCTACTCCTGCACCTATTTTCTATGTTTCTATGTTTCTCTGTACGATGGCACGTTTTATGAGCCCCTTGTTGTGCTCATCTGGTTATCAAACTGACAGACGTGAATTCTCAGTTAATGACAGCGCTCGGCATGTAGTGCCAATCATGTGTAGCAGGCGGGTGGAAAGTAAAACACACTTGCCTCTTTGACCATTGCTTTCATCCCAACCCGGGGAGAACATGTTTTACTTCAGCCCGGTGACCTTTCTCTCTCGCCTCTCGCAGGTCACTGTGGCCTCCCCGAGTGAGATTAACTTTGCAGTCCTGCATCAGCTTTGTACTGGCTGTCCATGCACCGACCGATGTCAAACTGCCCCAAACTCATTTCAGATAACGTTCACAAACTGACAATTCTCATCCCATCAATCAAATTCCTGAAGCCGTAGGTGAAAGGGCAATGTGCTAATTACCCCCCCTGTTAAGTGTGTTTTCCGGGTCTCAGTTTAACAGCATTCCACTGCTACTGGTCTCCGAGATTAGTTTGTCCTTTTCAAAATGTCGCCGCTCCGCCAATCACTATGTTAACTATTAATGTACTCAAGAATGTGTCTTTTGTCGTGACTGGAAATATTTGCAAAACAATCGAAAAGTTCGGAATTGTTTTAGTTTAGTTTATTCACAAAGTGCTGGAGTAACTCAGCAGGTCAGGCAGCATCTCAGGAGAGAAGGAATGGGTGACGTTTCGGGTCGAGACCCTTCTTCAGACTGAAGTCCCGGCCCGAAAAGTCACCCATTCCTTCTCTCCTGAGATGCTGCCCGACCCGCTGAGTTACTCCAGCATTTTATGAATAAATACCTTCGATTTGTACCAGCATCTGCAGTTATTATCTTACACTTAGTTTAATTTAGGTTTAGTTTAGAGATACAGCACGGAAACAGGCCCTTCGGCCCACCGAGTCCGTGCCGACCAGCGATCCCCGCACACCAGCGCTATCCTAAACACACTGGGGACAATTTACAATTTTACCGAAGCCAATTAGTCTACAAACCTGTACGTCTTTGGAGTGTGGGAGGAAACCGGAGGACCTGGAGAAAACCCACGCGGGTCACAGGGAAAACGTACAAACTCAGTTCAGCCATGCACCTGTTGTCAGGATCGAACCGGGGTCTCTGGCGCCGTAAGGCAGCAACTCTTGCGCCGTTGTCGATAAATCCATTTGTGCATTTGCATGACTGACCAGAAAAGACACTTGGGGCATCAAATAACCATTATCTGAATCATCCACATTTAAGAAAAACATACTCATCGTTTTTTTTATGCCTACTATTCAGGAAATAATTATTGGTGCAGTGATTTGTGGCTTGTACTTGGTTGCTCTCTTCACCCAAACTGCCTTAGATGCAAGCCAGCACAGACACAATCCATCAGGCTGCTTGCTGTCCCACTCGTTCCAATCTTCATATTCTTTCTCTGTCTTTGCCAGTGAGGATTAAATTTTGCAAGTGAGGTACATCTTCAGTCTCTCAAATTATTTAGTTTGGTTTAGAAATACAGCGAGGAAACAGGCCCTTCGGCCCACTGAGTCCGCGCCGACCAGCGATCCCCGCACATTAACACTATCCTGCACACACTAGGGGCAATGTTACATTTATACCAAGCCAATTAACCGACAAACCTGTACGTCTTTGGAGTGTGGGAGGAAACTGGAGCACGCGGAGTAAACCCACGCAGGTCACGGAGAGAACGTACAAACTCTGTACAGACAACACCTGTAGTCAGGACTGAACCCGGGACCCTGGCGCTGTAAGGCAGCAGCTCTACCGCTGTGCCACCGTGCTGCCTGTTTGTTTTAACCTATCTGTCTATCTATATACTAAATCTCTCGTTTGTTATCTTGTTTGTGACTGAACTTTAGCCAAAACGGTACACGATAGCGCGACAATTTTAGGCCCACCTTACTCACCGTTGTCACTTTAGTGATAATGCAAGTAGTTTTATTGAAATCGGTCTTATATATTTAAAGCTATTCACATTTTAAAGTTTAAAAGGAGGGGAGGGGGAGGGGAGGAGGGAGGGAGGGAGGGGGGAGTGGGGGAGAAGGGAGAGGGGAGGGGGGGTTGAGGAGAGAGGGGGGGGAGGACAGGATGGTGCACCAATGCAGGAGAGGTTTGGGCCCAACGGGTCCACTTTGTCTAGTATTTTATAATGTGATGCATGCTTTGAACGCATGATATCTTCCTGCACGCAACCACTCAATGTTAATTGCCAACATTTAAGGCCATTTTTGGATTAGGCTGAATCAGAATGCAAGCTATTTTTTGCAATATAACGGAGTGCATCTGAGTAGGTGTGGTTTACCGGAGATCACACCACGTGAAAGACCCTCTGATACATTATTGATTAGACCTTCACGAGAATGGCACTCGAAAGGAGACAACTGATTTCGACATGATCCATTCCACTTTTTCATGCATCAGCCTATGACTGAACAATCAGCCGCTGTCAACCATGGCCGCTGTGAAAGTAAAATTGGCCCTTGCCAGTTTTATTCGAGGCCATCGACTTCACTTGGTCACTTTGTGAAATGGGTCTCCAGTCTGCAACAAGATAGAAAATAGCATTTTCACATTAACGGACGTTGTCGTATTTGTACCACAGCGTACCACTGACAAGCTGGTGCAACAACAGTCATCTTAAAAAGAACATATGCAGAAACCTTGCCTTTAAGATGCAAAACTAAAGTTTAGTTTAGTTTAGTTTAGAGATACAGCGCGGAAACTGGCCCTTCGGCCCACCGAGGGGTTGGCCATTTAGAACTGAGATGAGGAAAAACTTTTTAAGTCAGAGAGTTGTGAATCTGTGGAATTCTCTGCCTCAGAAGGCAGTGGAGGCCAATTCTCTGAATGCATTCAAGAGAGAGCTGGATAGAGCTCTTAAGGATAGCGGAGTCAGGGGGTATGGGGAGAAGGCAGAAACGGGGTACTGATTGAGAATGATCAGCCATGATCACATTGAATGGAGGTGCTGGCTCGAAGGGCCGAATGGCCTCCTCCTGCACCTATTGTCTATTGAGTCCTTGCCGACAAACTATCACCCTGTACAGTAGCACTATCCGACACACGAGGGACAATTTACAATTCTTACCAAAGTCAATTAACCTATAAACCTGTGCGTCTTTGGACTGAGGGAGGAAACCGGAGCACCCGGAGTAAACCCACTCCATCACGGGAAGAACGTACAAACTCCGTACAGCAGCAAAGCTGGAGATCTGAAATAAAGCCGGGAATACTCAGCAGGTTGGGCTGCGTTCAAAGGACAAACGCAGTTGACGATTTAAGCCAACGAGGTTTTGTGAAATATGGAAACTAGTTTTGCGGTGCAGAGGAAGGGTAGACAGGAGGGAAGACCAAAGGGAGGACATGACAACATGGAATGGAAGAGAGATGGGTGGGATGGTGGCGCAGCGGTAGAGTTGCTGCATTGCAGAGCCAGAGACCTGGGCTCGATCCTGACTACGTGCTCCCAGTGTGGAGATTGCACCTTCTCCCCGTGACTGCGTGGGTTTTCTCCGGGTGCTCCGGTTTCCTCCCACACTCCAAAGACACGCAGGTTTGGAGGTTAATTGGCTTGGTAAAATTGTAAATTGTCCCTCGTGAGTGTCGGATAGTGCTAGTGTACTATCACTGGTCAACGAGGACTCAGGGCCTTCTTCCATGCTTGTACCTCTAAAGTCTAAAGTAAAGTCTCAAAAGTACCTTAGCTGCATTTCCTTTCAGCTCTTGCTGTTTCACCAAAGATATTCCGTGGACAGGAAAGATTTAGAGGGACAGGGGCCAAGCACGGGCAAATGGGATGAACTTGAATGGGGCATCTTCATATCATATCATATCATATATATACAGCCGGAAACAGGCCTTTTCGGCCCTCCAAGTCCGTGCCGCCCAGCGATCCCCGTACATTAACACTATCCTACACCCACTAGGGACAATTTTTTACATTTACCCAGCCAATTAACCTACATACCTGTACGTCTTTGGAGTGTGGGAGGAAACCGAAGATCTCGGAGTAAACCCACGCAGGTCACGGGGAGAACGTACAAACTCCTTACAGTGCAGCACCCATAGTCAGGATCGAACCTGAGTCTCCGGCGCTGCATTCGCTGTAAAGCAGCAACTCTACCGCTGCGCCACCATGCCGCCCTATATCTTGGCCGGCAGAGATGAGATGGGCCAATGCAGTACAGCTCTATGACTCTATGTTTCCTCAAAATGCAACTTTATCTGCATTCTTCTCTGTGGCTAAGAGTTATGTTTTGGGGCCGATGAGATTTTATATCGAATTCCACGTTCTACAGTTGGCCAGCTTTTGTTTACTTTGCATACGGAACTCAATTATGTGGGATTGATGTGACTCCAGGCATTTTCATAGTTCCACTTGATTTGGAAAAGATCCTGAGCAGAAAATGAGGCACTGGACTTGCTTTATGAGTGTATTTGAAACGAGGGAGGAAATGAGGAGGGTGGGAGGGGCCATCTCTGACCCCTCTCACCCTGGCCACAAACTCTTTGAAGCACTTCCCTCTGGAAGGACTTCCCTCTTTGAAGCACTTCCCTCTGGAAGGCGACTCCGGAATGTCAAAGCAGCCACAGCCAGACATAAAAACAGCTTTTTTCTCTGCCAGTAGTAGCCCGACTCAATAACCAAACGTCTGTGGTCTCTTTTTGCTCTGGTTTATTTCACTCACATGTTTAAACCGTATTGTTGTATTCTTAATGTTTTCATGTTTTATGCTTTATTCTTAATTGTTTACTGTATGTTCGTGTTGTTACTTGCAAGCGGAGCACCAAGGCACATTCCTTGTATGTGCACATACTTGGCCAATAGACAATAGACAATAGGTGCAGGAGTAGGCCATTCGGCCCTTTGAGCCAGCACCACCATTCAATGTGATCATGGCTGATCATTCTCAATCAGTACCCCGTTCCTGCCTTCTCCCCATACCCCCTGACTCCGCTATCCTTAAGAGCTCTATCCAGCTCTCTCTTGAATGCATTCAGAGAATTGGCCTCCACTGCCTTCTGAGGCAGAGAATTCCACAGATTTACAACTCTCTGACTGAAAAAGTTTTTCCTCATCTCCGTTCTAAATGGCCTACCCCTTATTCTTAAACTGTGGCCCCTGGATCTGGACTCCCCCAACATTGGGAACATGTATCCTGCCTCTAACGTGTCCAACCCCTTAATAATCTTATATGTTTCGATAAGATCCCCTCTCATCCTTCTAAATTCCAGTGTATATAAGCATAGTCGCTCCAGTCTTTCAACATATGACAGTCCCGCCATTCCGGGAATTAACCTAATAACTTATTCATTCATTCATTCATTCATTTACCCTGAAAGTCTGCCTTTAACAGACAAAGATATTTTGCCACTTTCACTCCCCCAGACTATATGGAGTGAAGAATGGAGTGAATGGGCGGCGCGGTGGCGCAGTGGTAGAGTTGCTGCCTTACAGCGAATGCAGCGCCGGAGACCCAGGTTCGATCCCGACTACGGGCGCCGTCCATAAGGTACGTTCTCCCCGTGACCTGCGTGGGTTTTCTCCGAGATCTTCGGTTTCCTTCCACACTCCAAAGGCGCACAGGATTGTCGGTTAATTGGCTCGGTATAAGCGTAAATTGTCCCTAGTGTGTGTCGGACAGTGTTACTGTGCGGGGATCACTGGGCCGAAGAGACAGTTTCTGCGCAGTATCTCTAAACTAAACTAGACTAAGTAGTTCAATTTGTCCGCTGTCAACTGAAGATGAATCCATCAGTTGCTCACTATCCAATTCATGCCTCTATCATTTGCCTGCCACTGCCTGGTGGATCAATCTGTTCAGATTGGTTACACTATTTATTAAACTACCTCACGCTGTAACATATCATTAGTTAAGGCTCAATCGGTAGCACTCTTACTCCTGCCTCTTAAACCAAAAGCTATGGGCTCACGTCCAATGGAGAGATTACGTTTATTTAGAGATACAGCGTGGAAACAGGCCCTACGGCCAACCCAGGTATAGGCCGTACATCAATCCCCGTACACTAGCACTATCCTACACACTGGGGACAATTTACAATTTACAAAAGTTTAGTTTAGTTTAATGTCACGTGTACCGAGGTACAGTGAAAAGCTTTTGTTGAGTGCTAACCAGACAGCAGAAAGACAATGCAAGATTACAATCGAGCCATTTACAGCGTAGAGGTGCATGATAAGGGAATAACGTTTAGTGCAAGGTAAAGCCAGCAAAGTCCAATCAAGGATAGTCCGAGGGTCACCAAAGAGGTAGATAGTAGTTCAGCACTGCTCTCTGGTTGTGGTAGGATTGTTCAGTTGCCTGAAGGAGCTGTCTCAGAAGCCAATTAACCTACAGATCTGCACCTTGTTGGAGGAAGCCGGAGCACCCGGATAAAGCCCACGCAGTTACAGGGAGAATGTATAAACTCCACACAGACAGCATACTCTGTAGCCTACTTCATTACCTGACCATTGACATACCAGGCCTGGAGGTAAACAGACAGTATGCTTTCTGCAGTAGAAATTCGATAGGGTGTTCGTGAACATATCAAATCTGCTGTCATATGTTGAAAGACTGGAGCGACTAGGCTTGTATACACTGGAATTTAGAAGGATGAGAGGGGATCTTATCGAAACATATAAGATTATTAAGGGGTTGGACACGTTAGAGGCAGGAAACATGTTCCCAATGTTGGGGGAGTCCAGAACCAGGGACCACAGTGTAAAAATAAGGGGTAGGCCATTTAGAACGGAGATGAGGAAAAACTTTTTCAGTCAGAGAGTTGTAAATCTGTGGAATTCTCTGCCTCAGAAGGCAGTGGAGGCCAATTCTCTGAATGCATTCAAGAGAGAGCTGGATAGAGCTCTTAAGGATAGCGGAGTCAGGGGGTATGGGGAGAAGGCAGGAACGGGGTACTGATTGAGAATGATCAGCCATGATCACATTGAATGGTGGTGCTGGCTCAAAGGGCCGAATGGCCTACTCCTGCACCTATTGTCTATTGTCTATTGTCTATTATCTATTGTCAAGGAGGTAGAGGCATTGACGAGCTTTCTTTGTGATGCATCGATGAGCTGGGTCCAGGATGGATCTTCACGTATATGCACACCTGGGAACATGGAGCTGTCGGCTCTCTTCACCACCGTCCGTCCCATTGATGAAGATGGCTTTGTGGATCCTCGGCCTTCCTGTCCTGAAGTCAAAAATACGTTCCTTGGTTTAGCGGTAACAGTGGCGCAGCAGTAGAGTTGCTGCCTTACAGCACCAGAGACCCAGGCTTGATGCTGACTACGGGTGCTGTCTGCACGGAGTTTGTACTTTCTCCCCGTGACCGCGTGGGTTTGCCTTCGGGTGCTCTGGTTTCCTCCCATTGTAGTTGTACCTAAATCTGATGGTAGTGTTAGTTTGTGTGGGGATTATAAGGTGGCCGTAAACCAGGTACTTGAAGATAGCAGGCCAGATACCCTACCAACGGCAGAGGATTTGTTTAGCACCCTCACAGGCGGCCAAGTCTTCACAAAAATGGACTTGACAAATGCCTACTTGCAGTTGGGTGTAGATGACAAATCTAAATCCAAGCTAACTATTAACTCGCGTTTGGGATTGTTTCAGTTCAATAGGCATCCATTTGGTATATCATCAGCCCCAGGGATTTTTCTAGGGGTAATGACACAAATTCTAGAGGGAATTGAAGGTGTGGTGTGTTACTTGGATGACATCCTCATCTCAGCCCCTGACAGGCAGACACATGATGAAAGGTTGGAAGTGGTACACAAATGACTTGAAACACACAGAGTAAGAGTGAAGGCACAGAAGTGTGAGTTCTTTCAGAACTCGGTAGAGTATTTGGGTCATAAGATAGGCAATGTCCACCAGGAATTTAAAAAAAAATTAGGGTGGAAGGAGTTGTAATAGCGCCACCTTTGGTTGGAGGATTGTAAATGATTGAATAAACCACAGTACAGCTTTGCAGCCATGTTTCCGGTCAGCAGTGAGTTAACTTGTTATTCTGTGTCTGAGCTCAAGATATCACACGTATAGTCAGCACCCGTGGTCAGGATCGAACCCGGGTCTCTGGCGCTGTGAGGCAGCAACTCTACCGCTGCGCCGCCATTCTTGAATGTGGCCCAGTTTGTCAACAGCAAGTAATCTCAGAGTCCTTCCTCTGCCTCCCCAGTTCGGTTCGGTGCAACCTTTCACTGCTTTCGAAAGATCGATTTTGTTTTGCTATTTAAATAAAGAAAACGCACACATCATTTCTGTAACTGCCAAATCACATCAGTATGTGGAATTCTGGGTTCTGGCAGCGTTCGAGCAGCGTGGCTGGGAATCAGCGCAAACTTTGCCAGCTCAGCCCTGCAATAGTTTTGCATCATTCTCGATGGTCAACTAATCTTCCACGTTATTCAGAGCTCCCACTTCTGCTTCAGGCTTGTATGGGAGCCAGCCTAATTGAAGGGCGGGGAAGAGAAAACCAGAAAATTGTAGCCTAGATAAAAGTTAAAGAGACGAGTCTCCTTAAAGTGCGCGATGAGAAACGAGAACATTTTTGTGGCATCTTTTAGAAAAGTCCAAAGAGTACTTGAACCACTGGGTCACAAGGAACGCCAGATGCTGGTTTACACAAAAAAAGACGTGGAGGAGTAGACTCGATGGGCCGAATGGTCTGATCCTGCTTATGAACTTCCGAGCTGATGACTCCTTTGTATTCTTCTCCTTTGACCCTCAATCAAACTGAGTACTCTCTCCCTCAAACACCAAGTGCTGGAGCAACTCAGTGGGTTAGGCAACATCTCTGGAGAACATGGATAGGTAGCGTTTCAGGCTGGGATCCTTCTTCCATTTGCAGTGTTAGGTGGGGAGGAGAAAGCTGGGAGATAGATGGGGGGGGGGGCAGAACAAAACCTGGCAAGTGATAGGTGGATACAGGGGAGAGGAAGGGTGTTTGGGGAGGGGCAAATGGTTGGATAAAGGCCAGAGATGAAACATAGAAACATAGAAAAACATAGAAAATAGGTGCAGGAGTAGGCCATTCGGCCCTTCGAGCCTGCACCGCCATCCAATATGATCATGGATGATCATGAAGAGATGAAAAGGGTGAGATAAGGTTCGGAGGTGTGAATAGGAATGAATATATGTGGAAGACCAAGGGAGGGGGAGAGTAGGTGCAGAAGGAGGCCATTCGGCCCTTCAAGCCGGCGCCGCCATTTCAATATGATCATGGCTGATCATCCAGAATCAGAACACTTCCTGCTTTCTCCCCATATCCCTTGATTCTGTTTGCCCAAACAGCTATATCTAACTCTCTCTTGAATGCATCTAGTTAATTGGCCTCCACTGCCTTCTGTGGCAGAGATTTGCACAGATTCACAACTCTCTGGGTGAAAAAGCTTTTCCTCATCTCAGTCCTAAATGGCCTACCCCTTATTCTTAAACTGTGACCCCTGGTTCTGGACTCACCCAACATCGGGATAATTTTTCCTGCATCTAACCTGTCCAATCTCTTAAAAATGATATATGTTTCTGTAAAATCCCCTCTCATCCTTCTAAATTCCAACGAACATAAAGCCAGTCTATCGATTCTTTCATCATATGTCAGTCCCGCCATCCCAGGAATTAACCTGGTGAACCTACGCTGCACTCCCTCAATAGTAAGAATGAGCTTCCTCAAATTAGATCAAAACTGAACACAATACTCCAGGTGCTGTCTCACCAGGGGCCTGTACAACTGCAGTAGGACCTCCTTGCTCCTGTACTCAAATCCTCTCTCTATGAAGGCCAACATGCCGTTAGCTTTCTTCACTGCCTGCTGTACCTGCACGCTTACTTTCAGTGACTGATGTACACCCAGGTCTCATTGCACCTCCATTATCACTCTCTCTCTCTCTCTCTCTCTCTCTCTCTCTCTCTCTCTCTCTCTCTCTCTCTCTCTCTCTCTCTCTCTCTCTCTCTCTCTCTCTCTCTCTCTCTCTCTCTCTCTCTCTCTCTCTCTCTCTCTCTCTCTCTCTCTCTCTCTCTCTCTCTCTCTCTCTCTTTCTCACACACTCTCTCTCTCTCCATCTCTCTCTCTCTCTCTCTCTCTCTCTCTCTCTCTCTCTCTCTCTCTCTCTCTCTCCATCACTCTCTCTCTCACTCTCTCTCTCTCACACTCTTTCTCTCTCCCTTGCTCTCTCTCTCTCTCTCTCTCTCTCTCTCTCTCTCTCTCTGACTCACACCACAGTGGTCTAGGTAGCTATTGTGTCCAAAACCTATCAATAAAATTATGTTTGTTAATTTGAATACCATTGGAACTCCTGATGGGAAGATGCCAGCTCTTGGGTAGAAAAACTCCAAGCATATGGCACATCCATCTGTGTTATGATAGGAATGCATTGGCCTGAAGCTGCCAGCAAGTGTATGAATGGAGAGCAAATTCTATTCTCAGGGGCATAAACTGCAAACATAAACATGGGGCTGAATTATTTTTGTCAGCTGAAGCTAAAGCCCTCCAGAGACCAGGGAAACCATCGGCAATCTATATCTAATTGCCTGTTTCACACCGAGATGTAGCTGCTGTACAAGGCTTGCACATAGAACTGTGGGCTCAGTGTTTCTCTGAGCTCTTTCTTTTGGTTTGGTTTTGCTTAGAGATACAGCGTGGAAACAGGCCCTTCGGCCCACCAAGGCCGTGCCGATCAGCGATCCCCGAATAACTTACACTTTCTTACACATACTAGGGTCAATGTTTTACATTTATACCAAGCCACTTAACCTACAAACCTGTAAGTCTTTGGAGTGTGTGAGGAAAGCGAAGATCTCGGAGAAAACCTACTTCATCACGGAGAAAACGTACAAACTCCGTACTGACAGCACCCGTAGTCAGGATCGAACCCGGTTCTCTGGCGCTGTAAGGCAGTAACTCTACTGCTGCGCCACCGTGCCGCCCATTTCTCTCGATGAATCAGTCATGGACTACTTCTGGTCGGTATCTCCCTCATTGGAGATCCTCGGACAATCTTTGATCGGACTTTATCTTGCACTAAACGTTGCTCACGTTATTCCCTTTACCCTGTATCTGTACACTGTGGATGGCTCGATTGTAATCATGTATTGTCTTTCTGCTGACTGGTTAGCACGCAACAACATTTTTCCACTGTACCTCATTACATGTGATAATGAACTAAACGTAACTAAATTACATTTGAGCATATGCCAATAGGCAACAGACAATAGACAATAGGTGCAGGAGGAGGCCATTCGGCCCTTCGAGCCAGCACCGCCATTCAATGTGATCATGGCTGATCATTCTCAATCAGTACCCCGTTCCTGCCTTCTCCCCATACCCCCTGACTCCGCTATCCTTAAGAGCCCTTAGAAAGTAGCAGCAATGTTACAGTTCAGACGTCTGTAGAGGTTCCCATTCTTAGTACAGGGAGACACTGTGAGAAATATTGCTTAGCGCAGTCTGAGATCCTTCAGAAAAACATATTAACATAAGAAATAGAAGCAGAAGTTGGCTGAGAATTTAGACTTTACTTTAGACTTTAGACTTTAGAGATGCAATGTGGAAACAGGCCCTTCGGCCCACACCGACCAGCAATCACCCTGTATACTAGCACTACCCTACACACTAGGGACAATTTGCAATGTACAGAAGCCAGCTAACCTACAAACCTGTGCGTCTTTGGGATGTGGGAGGAAACCGGAGCACCCTGGAGCAAACCCATGCGGTCACGGGGAGAACATTCAAACTCTGTGCAGACAGCACCCGTAGTCAGGATTGAACCGGGGTCTCTGGCCCTGTAAGGCGGGAACTCTACTGCTGCGCCACCGTGCTGCCCAGTTGTGGAGACCAAGGTTCCAACCTGACCTCGGATCCTGTTTGTGTGGAGTTTGCACGTTCCCCCATGTGACCACGTGGGTTTCCTCCAGGTACTCTGGTTTCCCCCCCACATCTCAAAGTCGTTTACGGTTTGTAGGTTAATTTGCCCTCTGTAAATTGTCGCTAGTGTGTAGGGTGTGGATGTGTAAGTGGGATAATGTATAATTAGTGTGAACGGGTGATGGGTGGTTAGTATAGACTCGTTGGGCTGAAGGGCCTGTTCCCATGCAAAGCTCTATCTCTAAAACTAAAAGTAAATAAGAAAAAAAACCAAAAAGCCAAAACAATGTTGTCTAAAAGAAAGTGCCTTAAAATAGGGCCTGTTCCCATGCAGTATCTCTAAACTAGTCTCGAGTCAAGAGTGTTGTATTGTCGAATGAAATGAAACAATGACATTCTTACTTGCACCAGCTAAGCTAAGCTAAACTAAGCAAGGTTTATGAGGTCCAGGAGATTTATTGATTTTCAATCAGTCCCATTAGTTCTTCTAGTACTTAAAAAAAAAATCAATGCTAATTTCTTGCAGCTCCTCATTCAATGTAGATGTGTAGTTCTCCAAGATTTCCAGGTGGGTTTTTATATATTTTTTCAACAAAGTGCAGTACCTTTGTTGAAATAATTAGTTGTCCTGTGTTAGTGAAGGAAAGGTGGAAGGAGTTTTTGTTAAAGCACCAGACAAGACAACGTTTAATTTAGTTTAGTTTAGTTTAGAGATACAGCACAGAAACAGGCCCTTCAGCCCTCTGAGTCCACGCCAACTAGCGATCCCCGCACACTAACACAATCCTACACACGTCAGGGACAATTTACACTTATACCAACCCAATTAACCTACAAACCTGTCAGTCTTTGGAGTGTGGGAGGAAACCGGAGATCTCGGAGAAAATCCATGCAGGCCACGGTGAGAACGTACAAACTCGTACAGACAAGCGCCGGTAGTCAGAATGGAACCCGGGTCCCTGGCGCTGTAATGGCAGCAACTCTACCGCTGCGCCAACGTGCCACTCACGGTGCGGTGGAACTGTGAGATGGAATTATGCACCAGAGCAGCTATGAGATGGTGCGTGTTGTATCTAGGGTTGCCAACTTTCTCACTCCCAAATAAGGGACAAAAGGTGACATCACCGCCCGCGCCCCACGTGACCTCACCCAGTCAGTGGCCACGTGTTCCCGCTCCACCAATGGTGGCCACCCGAGCCGGGAGGCGGGTTGCAACGCAACCTCCGTTAGGCGAACACATGCGGCCCCGCTCCCCGAACACACTCCGTTAGCCTACACTGTCCGGGCCTACAGCGGCCCCTGGGCCCACAGTGTCTGGGCCTACAGTGTCCGGGCCTACACTGTCCGGGCCTACAGTGTCCAGGCCTACACTGTCCGGGCCTACAGTGTCCGGGCCTACACTGTCCAGGCCTACAGCGGCCCCTGGGCCCACAGTGTCCGGGCCTACAGTGTCCGGGCCTACAGTGTCCGGGCCTACACTGTCCGGGCCTACATTGTCCGGGCCTACAGTGTCCGGGCCTACACTGTCCGGGCCTACACTGTCCGAGCCTACAGCGGCCCCTGGGCCCACAATGTCCGGGCCTACAGTGTCCGGGCCTACAGTGTCCTGGCCTACACTGTCTGGGCCTACAGCGGCCCCTGGGCCCACAGTGTCCGGGCCTACAGTGTCCGGGCCTACAGTGTCCAGGCCTACACTGTCCGGGCCTACAGCGGCCCCTGGACCCACAGTGTCCGGGCCTACAGTGTCCGGGCCTACAGTGTCCGGGCCTACAGTGTCCGGGCCTACAGTGTCCGGGCCTACAGTGTCCGGGGCCACAGCGCCCCCCCCAGGCCTAACACGGTACAAGGGCAGTCTCATACAGGACAAACAAATTTAGTCCAAAATACAGGATGTCCCGGCTAATACGGGACAGTTGGCAACCCTGCTTGCAGCTTGCGAATGGATGTGCAGCTGTGCATGGCCTACTCTCCTAGGTTCAGTGAGGTTCGTTGAACATTGATTTCCTTACACCTCTCATTGGGTAAATCATTGATAATAATGGAAGAGAGATATGTGGCTTTGAAAATTAGTTCAGATAAACACCTGACCAGATAGTAAATGGAAGCAGAAAATTGGATCAGTTGAATAAAAGGATTTAAAGTCAGTGAGTACTTCATAAGAGAGGGGGCAGAAATAAAATATTTGAGTATAATGCACAAGATCGTGACAAAATATAGAGAAAAAAGTATAATTAGTTCATGTTTATATGTTATAGGAGCAGAATTAGGTCATATGGCCAATCAA
This sequence comes from Rhinoraja longicauda, assembly GCF_053455715.1. NCBI lineage: Eukaryota > Metazoa > Chordata > Chondrichthyes > Rajiformes > Arhynchobatidae > Rhinoraja > Rhinoraja longicauda. The sequence goes on along the minus strand of NC_135958.1, from coordinate 4,689,137 downwards.
ATCTACTCCGCCATTCAATCATGACTTTCATATGAAGAAAGACTGGATAGACTCGGCTTGTACTCGCTGGAATTTAGAAGATTGAGGGGGGATCATAGAAACTTACAAAATTCTTAAGGGGTTGGACAGGCTAGATGCAGGAAGATTGTTCCCGATGTTGGGGAAGTCCAGAACAAGGGGTCACAGTTTAAGGATAAGGGGGAAGTCTTTTAGGACCGAGATGAGAAAGTTTTTTTTCACACAGAGAGTGGTGAATCTGTGGAATTCTCTGCCAGTTGAGGCCAGTTCATTGGTTATATTTAAGAGGGAGTTAGATGTGGCCCTTGTGGCTAAAGGGATCAGGCGGTATGGAGAGAAGGCAGGTACGGGATACTGGGTTGGATGATCAGCCATGATCATATTGAATGGCGGTGCAGGCTCGAAGGGCCGAATGCCCTACTCCTGCACCTATTTTCTATGTTTCTATCTATCTTTCCCTCCCAACCCCATTCTCCTGCCTTCTCCCCATAACCCCTGACACCCGTACTAATCAAGAATTTGTCAAGCTGTGCCTTAAAAATATCCAATGACTTGGCCTCTGCAGCCGACTGAAACAATGAAGCAAAAATATAAAAATTTATTGAGAAGGGAGTGGAATTTGAATGATAATTTTGGGCTGAATTCTAAAGACTTGCAGATTTGTAGGTTAATTGGCTTCAGTAAAAATTGTAAATTGCCTCTAATGTGTAGGATAGTGTAGTGTACACGGCGATTGCTGGTCGGCACAGACTCGGTGGGCCGAAGGGCCTGTTTCTGCACTGTATCTCTAAACTAAACCAAACTAAACTAAAACTAAATAAGAAAAAACCCAGGAAGCCAATGAAAAATTGATGAACAGAAAATGCATTAAAATGAAGAAAGAATATGTAGGAAAATAAAACAAATGCATCCATCTTAAAATTTTTGTGGGGATGTAGTGTGTCTTTTCAAGCCATTCCATTGAGACCACCAGGGACTGGACTTTTCCCCTGAATTTCCTCTTCTTTATTTCTGAAGAGTTGCCAGGTTTGAATGTTTGATGGATTGCCAAGGAGAGGGAGAACAGGGAAATCTGTCCTAAAATCCCACTGTGTCTTGTTTCCCCGATGCACATGGGGATGAAGACTGATAAACAACTGACCGATCTGAGTGCTGGGATTGAATTCGGCCCTGGTTTCATGACGGGTGTAGTTCTCCCAGTCATTAGTTTAGTCTGAAGAAGGGTCTCGACCCAAATCGTCACCCATTCCTTCCCTCCGCAGATGCTACCTGTCCCGCTGAGTAATTCCAGCAGTTTGTGTCTATCTTCAGTTTAAACCAGCATCTGCAGTTCCTTCCTACACATTAGTTTAGTTGAGTTTAGTTTAGTTTAGAGATACAGCGCAGAAACAGGCCCTTCGGCCCACCGAGTCCGCGCCGACCAGCGATCCCCGCGCACGTACACTATCCTACACACACGATACACAATCTACATTTATACCAAGCCAATTAACCTGCAAATCTGTACGTCTTTGGAGTGTGGTAGGAGACAGACCTCGGAGAAAACCCATGCAGGTCACGGGGGAGAACGTACAAACTCCGTACAGACAGCGCCCGTAGTCGGGATCGAACCTGGGTCTCTGACGCTGTAAAGTAACAACTCCAACACTACACCACCCAACGTTGGCCCATTACTTTAAAGCAATCGGATTACTTACTAACTGATAGTAAGTAATCAATAAACTGATTACTTACTATCAGTTAGTAAGCAACCTAACTGATAGGTTTAAAGCAATCTTTAAATCCACTAAAGGAGGTTGATGCATGCAAGGAATAAAGACACTGTTCATTCCTGGCTTCCTGTTCAAAGTGGATAAATCTTGCCGTGTGATATAAATGATTCATAAATTCCAACAAAGGGCATTACATATCTCCAGAAATTGCTGGTGTCAACTTTAGTAGATGAACATCTACCCCATTAGTGTAACAAACTTTTTTTTTCTGCTCTTGCAGCGGACGTTAATGCATTCAGCATAAAGATATTCATGTTAAAACGGCTGACAAAATACAAGGGCCAAATTCAATAGTTCCTGAAAATGATTCCAGGTTTTGCAACGTGCAATTAACCTATGGGCACTCATTGAGAACATTGGGCAGGGGGCCAACTTCATACCACCTGTTCGTGTTCTTGACTGTTCTGTCCAGCTAGCACTAATCCTACAGTCCACCGGTTAAACTGTCAGCAGGGGCCAATAGCTATTAGCAGTTGAAGCCGGGTGTATTACAAGTCCACCCTTGGTTCCAGAACCCTTTCTGGATTAACCCGTTTTGCCAGACCAACAGAGGTCACGGCTTCCGCGAGGAGTCACATGGTACCGGAACCAACTAGATTATTATCTGATTGGTGTCAGATTAGGAAAAGGGGAGGTGCAACGAGACCTGGGTGCGCTTGTACATCAGTTGCGCCTATTTTCTATGTTTCTGTTTCTATGGACCGGGCGGCCTAGGCCGTGAGAGGCCGAGATACCAGCCTGTAAAGTAGGCCGCGGAAGTCCCGATGAGGTCAAAATTGGCTACCTCAGCCGACCGAGGCCCCCATATTTTCGGGGGAAGGGGGATTTCAAATGTGCTCGCGCCACCGTGCAACCCCGCCTAAAGACTAAAGTCAAAAGTCTCGGATATCCGGCTTCTGAACGGTCCTTCCATGAGCTCAAGTGCGGTCCGATTCACCCCTACTCCATAGTGGACATTGGACTTTGTTGAAGGCACTCATGCGCTACAATGCTGAGAATTATATTCAGCACTCTGTATCTTCCCTTTTGCTCAAGTTATTGTACTTGAGTTTGACTGGCTTATATCCGTAAGATAGACACAAAGTGCTGGAGTAAATCAGCGGGTCAGGCAGTATCTCCGCTGAAAAAGGATGGGTGACGTTTCGGGTTGGAACCCTTCTAAGGAATCAAGGCATATGAGGAGAAATCAGGAACAGGGTACTCATTTTAGATGATTAGCCATTGATCACACTGGCTCGAAGGGCCGAATGGCCTACTACTGCACCTACTTTTCTATGTTTCTATGTTTCTATCTGACTGATATGGATTCCTTTCAAAGGGTTCTGACCTGAAACATCACTCATCAATTGTTTGCTGCCTGACCCGCTGAGTAACTCCAGCACTTTGTGTCTGTTTTTCAGTATAAACCAGCATCTGCAGTTCCTTCCTGCACATAGCTTGTATTCATGAATGGTACATCTGATCTCTTTGGCTTCCATGTAAAGCAAAGCATTACACTGTAAACTACACACGACCATAATAAACCTAAACCTCTACTTAAAAACCATCGTCCTCCTTCATTTCCGAAAAACTGGACCTGCCACAACTCAATTATCCAACTTACAGACTTTGCCTGCTTTATTAAGTATCCCTGACTTAGCCAACAGTGGATGTGGAGAGGATGTTTCCACCAGTGGGGGAGTCTAGGACCAGAGGTCACAGCCTCAGAATGAAAGGGCGCTCATTTAGAAAGGTGGTGAGGAGGAACGTCTATAGTCGGAGGGTAGTTAACGTGTGGAACTCATTGCCACAGAGGGCTGTGGAGGCCGTCGGTGGATATTTTTAAGGCAGAGACAGACAAATTCATCATTAGAACGACCGTCAAGGGTAATGGGGAGAAGGCAGGAAAATGGGGTTAGGAGGCAGCGATCAGCAATGATTGAATGGCGGAGTAGACCTGATAGGCCGAATGGCCTAAGTCAACTCCTGTAACTTGTGAACTTGTGAACTTTTGGACATTCTAATTTTGATAAGGATTGATTTTTTTGGTTTAGTTTAGAGACACTGCGCAGATACACGCCCTTGGGCCCACCGAGTCCGCACCGACCAGCGATCCCCGCACGCACACACACCTCGGGACAATTTACATTGATGCCAAGCCAATTAACCAACAAACCTGCTCATCTCTGAGGTGTGGGAAGAAACTGAAGATCTCGGAGAAAACCCACGCGGTTTGGTTTTAAACTCTGCACAGGCAAGCACCCGTGGTCGATATTGAACCCGGGTCTCTGGTGCTCTAAGCGCTGTAAGGCAGCAGCTCTACCGCTGTGCCACAGTGCCGGCCCTATCACTGCTCATTGCCTTCGTTGCAATTCCTACATGGAAACAAGTCATGCAGTTTATTAGATTCCACCAGCCTTGCAAATTACAATAATGGTATGAATGACATTGAGAGAAAAAAAACATCATAGGCTTTAGTTATAATCTGACATCATAAAATTAAAATTAAAACATTTTGGTTCCAAATTAATAGAGAAATATTCAACATGATATATATATTATTAGATAATGCAAGCCACTGATTTCATCATAACTCAAAGGATGTGGTGGTTGTATATTAATGGTAGATGGGTATTAGAAAGGCCTGCTTATTTGAAATATTGTACATTAGTATCAGGAATGCTTAGAGTGTACTTGGAAATATCCTTTTAAAATGGAATATCTCCTGTTTATGATAAAAAGGTGGAAATGTTGAGAATGACCATATCATTTTTATAGCTGCTTGCCAAAAGGCATTAAAGTAATTGGAAAATTTGCCACTTCATTTTAAACAACCACCATCGCCCGTTTGTTTCAGTAGGTTTGGTTGGTAAATCAAAGCAGGCTGTTGAGGATGACATTCCAACGCTGAATTCAAATCACTACTGCCACAGCTAGCGTTCTGAGTGCTACTGGCTTGCAGCATTCTCTGCCTTACATTCGTGCTGCTGTGTAATAAGGCTGGGAAAAGATATAAATGCTCGATGGACACAAAATGCTGGAGTAACTCAGCGGGACAGGCAGCATCTCCGGAGAGAAGGAATGGGTGGCGTTTCGGGACGAGACCCTTCTTCAGGACAAGACCCGTAATCTCGCCCATTCCTTCACTCAAGTGATTTTGTTACTCCAGCATTTTGTGTCTAACTTCGGTTTAAACCAGCGTCTGCAGTTCCTTCCTACACTGTGTAAATGCATGTTCTTCATTACATACATGTGGGAAATGATTTTTTTTTTTTTTGCCTGGTAGCTAAAACCAGCTGTTCTCAGTCATATGGGCATTTATTTTGTTTTTCTTCTAATGCCCGGGAAAATAAGAAGTGATGTTTACTGAACACAATCTTGTTTGCTTGAGATAAATGTCTGAGATATAGATGGAAATGGATGAAATGCAGGCAGGGGGATTTGGTTCAACTTGGTATCATGTTCGGCAATGACTCTGTGGTTTGAACGGGCTGTTCCTTGGCTGGACTGTTTTATGTTCTATGTTATGTTCAGAGATGGGTAAACAAATTTAAGTTTTATTTTGCTTGTGTCAGGGGTTATGGGGAGTAGGCGGGAGGATGGGGTTAGGAGGGAGGGGTAGGTCAGCCATGATTGAATGGTGGAGTAGACTTGATGGGCCGAATGGCCTAATTCTGCTCCTATCACTTCTGAACTCATGAGCTTGCTTCCTTGGAGCTTTAGACTTTAGAGATACAGTGTGGTAACAGGTCCTTTGGCCCAGGGAGTCCGCGCCGTCCAGCGATCCCCGCACACGAACACTATCCTACGCACGAGGGACAATTTTACAACATTTCCGATGCCAATTAACCTATACACTTGCTGTGGGGTGTGGGAGGAGCGACTAGGCTTGTATACACTGGAATTTAGAAGGATGAGAGGGGATCTTATCGAAACGTATAAGATTATTAAGGGGTCGGACACGTTAGAGGCAGGAAACATGTTCCCAATGTTGGGGGACTCCAGAACCAGGGGCCACAGTTTAACAATAAGGGGTAGGCCATTTAGAACGGAGATGAGGAAAAACCTTTTCAGTCAGAGAGTTGTGAATCTGTGGAATTCTCTGCTTCAGAAGGCAGTGGAGGCCAAGTCTCTGAATGCATTCAAGAGAGAGCTAGATAGAGCTCTTAAGGATAGCGGAGTCAGGGGGTATGGGGAGAAGGCAGGAACGGGGTAATGATTGAGAATGATCAGCCATGATCACATTGAATGGCGGTGCGTACAGGCTCGAAGGGCCGAATGGATGAACTTCCTTTCACCCCCAACCCCTTTATGCTAGAACAGAATAATCCCAGGGATGATTAGGTTAACGTATGAGGAACATTTGATGGCGCTGGGCCTGCACTCATTGCAGTTTAGAAAGATGAGGGGAAATCTCATTGAAACCTACCGAATAATAAAAGGCCTGGATAGAGAGGGATGTGGAGAGGATGATTCCGCTAGTGGGTGAGTCTAGGACCAGAGGTCACAGCCTCAGAATTCAGAATGGAAATGAGGAGGAATTTCTTGAGGCAGACGGTGGTGAATCTGTGGAATTCATTGACACAGATGTTGTTGGAGGACAAGTCATTGGGTATTTTTAAAGTGGAGATGGACAGGATGTGTGTCTTTGGTTATGGGGAGAAGGCAAGAGAATGGTGTTGAGAGGGAAAATAGATCAACCATGATTGACTGGCAGAGCATTCCCAAAGGGCTAAATGGCCTAATTTTGCTCCTAACTTTTGAACATTTGAAGTAATCCACGACGACTATTGGGACTACAGCAGGTTGACCTTCTTCCAGTTGGAAGACGGATGCCTTAGGCTGATGGCACCTGCATCCCATTGCCCAAATTTATGAGGTATGGGCCTCGGAAGGGCAGAATGATCTGCCTTTCTCCCTGAGGTGGAAGACCATTTGGATCAGCCAAAGGTAACTATCCACACAACCCCGGGTCACCACGTGGTCGACGACACCCTAATCCAAGATGGATGTTAGTTTCTTATTCAGTCTGAAGAAGGGACCCAACCCAAAACGTCGCCTATCCATGTGCTCCAGAGATGCTGCCTGACCCGCTGAGCTACTCCAGCACTTGTGTCTATCTTTGGTATAAACCAGCACCTGCAGTTCATTTTAATTACATTTTGGATGTTCTTTTATTGGGTTTTGCTCTTACTTTTGCTTTATTATTTTGCTTCCAAGATGGCGCCCAACGAATAGGTGACTATTTGGATTCTGGCCACAGAAACAGATCTACAAACGCACATTACAATCGTTCCGCGCGTTTAAATCTCAATTCCTACAGCAACATTTGCTACTTTGACTATCTCTTATCATGTACCTATACACTGTAAATGGATTGATTGTAATCATGTATTGTCTTACTGCTGACTAGTTAGCACGCAACAAAAAGCTTTTCACTGTATAAGAAAATAACTGCAGATGCTGGTACAAATCGAATGTATTTATTCACAAAATGCTGGAGTAACTCAGCGGGTCAGGCAGCATCTCAGGAGAGAAGGAATGGGCGACGTTTCGGGTCAAGACCCTTCTTCAGACTTCACTGTACATCAGTGCACGTAACAACAGACAAAACTGAACAGAACTGGGGTCTGGGTGCACCATTTCTTGACACTAGGGAACCCAGATCAAAGGTATGTCCGAACAATTTGTTATATTTAAAAAAAGTTTGATGATCGAAACCTATGCCAGAAGAACGCAGAGTTGCTGCCTTACAGTGCTTGCAGCGCCGGAGACCCGGGTTCGATCCCGACCACGGATGCTGTCTGTATGGAGTTTGTACGTTCTCCCCGTGACCTGCGTGGGTTTTCTCCGAGATTCCTCGGTTTCTTCCCACACTCCAAAGATGTACAGGTTTATAAGTTGTATAAGAAAATAACTGCAGATGCTGGTACAAATCGAAGGTATTTATTCACAAAATGCTGGAGTAACTCAGCAGGTCCGGCAGCATCTCAGGAGAGAAGGAATGGGTGACGTTTCGGGTCGATACCACAATAGACAATAGACAATAGACAATAGGTGCAGGAGTAGGCCATTCAGCCCTTCGAGCCAGCACCGCCATTCAATGCGATCATGGCTGATCACTCAATCAGTACCCCGTTCCTGCCTTCTCCCCATACCCCCTCACTCCGCTATCCTCAAGAGCTCTATTCAGCTCTCTCTTGAAAGCATCCAACGAACTGGCCTCCACTGCCTTCTGAGGCAGAGAATTCCACACCTTCACCACCCTCTGACTGAAAAAGTTCTTCCTCATCTCCGTTCTAAATGGCCTACCCCTTATTCTCAAACTGTGGCCCCTTGTTCTGGACTCCCCTAACATTGGGAACATGTTATCTGCCTCTAATGTGTCCAATCCCCTAATTATCTTATATGTTTCAATAAGATCCCCCCTTCTCAGAGAAGGAATGGGTGACGTTTCGGGTCGAGACCCTTCTCAGGGTCTCGACCCGAAACGTCACCCATTCCTTCTCTTCTGAGATGCTGCCTGACCTGCTGAGTTACTCCAGCATTTTGTGAATAAATACCCAGGTTTATAGGTTAATCGGCTTGGTGTAAATTTAATTATGTAAAATTGTCCCCAGTGCATGTAGGATGGTGTTAGTGTGCGGGGATCGCTGGTCGGTGCGGACTGGGCGGGCCGAAAAAGACCTATTTCCACGCTGTATCTCTGAAGTGTAAATCGTACTTTATACCCGTGGTACACATTTCACTACAGCTGGTATATCTCAATCAGCATCTCACATTTCCAAGCTTATCAGCCAAGCATGCCTGGACCATCCTTTAAAAAGTATAATTTATTACAATCGAGGAAAAATTATTTTCCATTCTAAGAGAAAATGCAGCTTCCATGCAAGTATCTCCCATCTAAAAAAAGGCAAAATGAAACATAAAAAGGGGCATGTGCACGTTTTCGTACAGCTGCCTCCAACTCAATGTAACAGGGCCCCTCCTCAAGGCTTTATCCATTTACTGGTGGCAGTACGCATTCCTCTGATAACTGACCATATCTCGTATCATTGTCAGGCGAAAAAAATAATTATTATGATCGCACTCACTGGGGACTCAATTTGCAAACTTAAACAACTGCCACAATCCTCCTGAGGTGGCCCGGGAAGAACACTCTTGAAGTAAACATTATTGAGACTTATTTCAATTATTAAAATGGCCGGGATGGCTTTAAATCAGAAACAACAGCAATGGTCTGTTCTAGGTTCACTCAAAAGGCTACATTGAGATGTTGCTCATGGAGGCTTGCTGCTTAAGATACCCAGTCAGAATCTGGGCCGTCTTACGAGAGTCCCGTTGAAACGGCAATAAAAGAAGAAAACCCGGAGGAAAAATAAATTTAGGAAAAGATAAATCTGCCGTGGGTCGCAAATGTAAACGTTGCGTACAAAATAGGCGATGGAATGGCACGAATTTGAGAGGTGACTTTATCTGCTCACGGTGTGGTTATCTTTGATTTATTTCTACGCTCCAATTTAACAGAGATCTCTGTACTGTGTGTGCAATGCGCTGTGCACGAAGAAAACGGCACCACTCCACATTGTTATTCCTGCAGGTTAGATGACAAACGCCTGAGGCAAAATTGCCATCAAAGCCAGCGACAGCCTCAGCCGATTCTCCTTGGAGCTTCGGAAGGATAATGGACATTGCCTTGCAATGCGCATCTTCAATGAGAGGGAATTTAAACAAATAATTTAACACGAGGGCAACACTCTTTCGCCGACATCCAGTTATCCGTATCAGTGTTCCACATCTGTGCTCCCTCATCTGCATGCCTCCGTGCCCTTAAAGGATCCATCCGGGTTTTCTGAATGCTCCAAGTCGGTTGTGGTAGATCGTTTCGCTGAACACCTTCGCTCAGTCCGCCTGGGCCTACCTGATCTCCCGGTTGCCAAACACATTAGTTCCCCTTGCCGTTCCCAGGCTGACCTTTCTGTCCTGGGCCTCCTCCATTGTCAGATTGAGGCCAAACGCAAATTGGAGGAACATCACTTCGTATTTCACTTGAGCAGCTCACAACCCAGTGGTATAAATATTGATTTCTCTAACTTCAAGTAAACCTTGCATCCCCTCTCTCTCTGTCCCTCTCCCACCCTGGTCCTTGTACTAGTTTCAATGTCGTCCTGGTGAGTTTCATTATCTGTAACTCATTTTCACCTTGCCAGCAGCTAACAGTAGCGTTTAACATATATAACATATAACATATAACAACTACAGCATGGAAACAGGCCTGTCCGGCCCTACCAGTCCACGCCGACCATTCTCCCTGACCTAGTCTCATCTACCTGCACTCAGACCATAACCCTCTAATCCCCTCCTATCCATATACCTATCCAATTTACTCTTAAATAATAAAATCGAGCCAGCCTCCACCACTTCTACCGGAAGCCCATTCCATACAGCCACCACCCTCTGAGTAAAGAAGTTCCCCTTCATGTTACCCCTAAACCTTTGTCCCTCAATTCTGAAGCTATGTCCCCTTGTTGGAATCTTCCCCACTCTCAAAGGGAAAAGCCTACCCACGTCAACTCTGTCCGTCCCTCTCAAAATTTAAAAAACCTCTATCAAGTCCCCCCTCAACCTTCTACGCTCCAAAGAATAAAGACCCAACCTGTTCAACCTCTCTCTGTAGCCTAAGTGCTGAAACCCAGGCAACATTCTAGTAAATCTCCTCTGTACCCTCTCCATTTTGTCGACATCCTTCCTATAATTGGGCGACCAGAACTGCACACCATACTCCAGATTCGGCCTCACCAATGCCCTGTACAATTTTAACATTACATCCCAACTTCTATACTCGATGCTCTGATTTATAAAGGCAAGCATACCAAACGCCTTCTTCACCACCCTATCCACATGAGATTCCACCTTCTTTTATCATCGTTATTTTTTTGCATATCTTTCATTCATTTGTTCTATATCTCTCTCTATAACATCATCATCTAGGCTTGTATACACTGGAATTTAGAAGGATGAGAGGAGATCTTATCGAAACGTATAAGATTATTAAGGGGTTGGACACGTTAGAGGCAGGAAACATGTTCCCAATGTTGGGGGAGTCCAGAACCAGGGGCCACAGTTTAAGAATAAGGGGTAGGCCATTTAGAACTGAGATGAGGAAGAACATTTTCAGTCAGAGAGTTGTGAATCTGTGGAATTCTCTGCCTAAGAAGGCAGTGGAGGCCAATTCTCTGAATGCATTCAAGAGAGAGCTAGATAGAGCTCTTAAGGATAGCGGAGTCAGGGGGTATGGGGAGAAGGCAGGAACGGGGTACTGATTGAGAATGATCAACCATGATCACATTGAATGGTGGTGCTGGCTCGAAGGGCCGAATGGCCTACTCCTGCACCTATTGTCTATTGTCTATTGTCTATATCTCTCGTTTCCCTTTCCCCTGACTCTCAGTCTGTAGAAGGGTCTCGACTCGAAACATTATCTATTCCTTCTCTCCAGAGATGCTGCCTGACCCGCTGAGTTACTCCAGCATTTTGTGTCCACCTTCACTTCAAGTTGGTTGTGTATGATGGATCAACAGTGCACAATGGAACCAAGGAAGTGCAGAAAACTCATTGCCCTTAAGCTGTGTCTATCAGCCAGAAAGGGCTTTTAGGTACACATTAGAAACAAGTTTATGTGCGCAGAAATATTCAGTCTGAAGAAGGGTCTCGACCCGAAACGTCACCCATTCCTTCTCTCCCGAGATGCTGCCTGACCTGCTGAGTTACTCCAGCATTTTGTGAATAAATTAAACTGTACAGGTAGTACATTACAAACTGTACAGGTAGCACATTAATGTACAACTGTACATTAAAAATAGCAGAAACAAGGAACTGCATATAGACACAAAAAGCTGGAGTAACTCAGCAGGTCAGGCAGCATCTCTGGAGAAAAGGAATAGGTGACGTTTCAGGTCGAGACCCTTCTTCAAACTGCAAATGCTGGTTTATACCAAAGATAGACACAACATATTGGTGTAACTCAGCGGATCAGGCAGTATCTCCCGAGGAAAAGTATAGGTTTCCTATTTCCCCATCCTTCAATGAAATATAGTATTTGTTCTATTTACAGTTGTACATCATGAGATTGGGGTGGTGTGATCGAGATCAGGGGCCATGGGGGCTCAGTGGAAAGACCACGGCTAATGGAATGACTTGGTGATGTTTTGGACTCAGGAAAACAATTCCTCTTCTCCCCCCCTTTCCTCCCAATCCCACTCCTTCTTGGCAGTCCTGCAATAGTTCCCTTCCCTCAATCATCACCACCTCTACAGATCTCCAGGTTTCCCAGGATCCCCATCGATTAATCCTATCTGTGCAGGAAAGAACTGAAGATGCTAGTTTGAATCGAAGATAGACACAAAATGCTGGAGTAAGTCAGCAGGTCAGGCAGCATCTATGGAGAGAAGGAATGGCTGACTTTTCGGGACGAGACCCTTCTTCAGTCCGAAGAAGGGTCTCGACCCGAAACGTCACCCATTTCTTCCCTCAAGAGATGCTGCCTGTGCTGAGTTACTCCAGCATTTTGTGTCTATCTTCGATTAATCCTGTCTCTGGTCTTCCCTGGGCAAAGCATCTACCTTCCATCCCGACCATCCCATTTCTCTGGGTTCCCTTCAATGTCACTTTTGATGCCCGGTTTTCTCCTTTTCTAGGACTTCCATAAATCCACAATCTCTCCCGGACTTAATCGATGTTCAAATCCCTCTCCCAGCCATCAAAGCCCCACCAAACACCTTGAACCTTGAACCCAGACCAAACTCCTGACCTGAGACTGTGCTGGAGCAGCATTACAACAGGAGGGGAGACAGAATCCAAGATGCCCTGGCTTTGTAAAATATTTAGACGAGGGATCAGAGTTGGCATTATATCCTGGAAGTGGGTGGCTTTGAGATCGGGTTTAAGTTTGAAGTTTTTGCAATTATATTTACCACCTGGCCTGTGTTTTCCCATTTTTGGCGGTTTGCAATTCCCTAAGACGCCGAACATCAAAACAGAAGAATCTCGTAAATAATTCACCAAAAATCACCGGTTAAACATTAAATAGTTCAGCTCCTATCAAAACCCATCTCGCAAGCTTTGGTCTGTTGCTCCTAACTGCTCTCAAGGGGGCAGAAAGTGAGTTTTGCTCTCTCCCTGAAACTGGCTTTATTCCGATGGGCCTGCCGCCGAGACATTTCTTCAGCTCTCTTCACGTGAGCATGCGAAATGGGCCATTCCAGTTCACGGGAATGTTAAAAACATTGTTCACATCAAATCCCAAAGACCTGACACAGGGGGGCTTGACTATTTAGGCGTTCTTCTCACATCAGCGAGCCTCCATCACTTTATAGGTCGTGCTGCTCTCGAATGCGCGCTGCCTTGAGCCCTCTACACGACAGGCCCGATTCAAATTCTTTCCCTCTGCATGTGATGCAGAGAATCCAGGCCAGAATCCAGCAATCGCCATCCTTGCCCACGGCAAACTTGTCTCCAATTAGGCAGCTTCATTCTCAAGGAGTAGTCACGAGCAGAATTCATCTCTGACTATACGCAGTGAGACAACCAGGGTTGCCATTCGGCCCATCATGTCTACTCCGCCGCCATTCAATCATGGCTGTCCTATCTTTCCCTCTCAAGCCCCGTTCTCCTGCCTTCTCCCCTGATGCCCTCACCAATCAAGAAGAATCACGTTGCCAGGACAACGGGCCTTCATGGTCGGCCTTTCACCTCGGTACACGTGACAATAAGAAACTAAAATAAACTTTTTTTTAAATGTCTCCTTCACTTAACTGTGGACTCTGAGATGAATGTAAATTTCAGGGCACAGATGACTATAATTTTGAACAGTGGGTTAAAATGGATGCATCACATAACTTTACCACCTTGAAGCCGGAATAGTGGAGGTGCTTGAGAAGCTGAATAGTTTACCAGCAGTCCTATGTTCCTTGAACTCTTACGCCACATGTCAAACTTTCTGTACATGCAAGATTTAGACTTTAAACTTTACACGTACAATAGAGATACTTTAGAAATTGTTCCTGATGTGTAAGATAGTGTTAGTGTACAGGGTCGGAGCAGTTAGAATTTTAGGTGGGAGGTAAAATCGGGCCGTGCGGGGCTGGGGACGATAGGTTTGGAGGCATTAGAGGGTAGAGCACCGGAAATGGTGAGGTCCGTGATGGTGCTGATGATTAAGGTCTGGTGTTCGTAGTTCCTCTGTCCCTCTCTTCCCCTCCCCCTTCCCAGTTCTCCCTCTATCTTCTTGTCTCCACCGATATCCTTCCTTTGTCCCGCCCCCCTGACATCAGTCTGAAGAAGGGTCTCGACCTGAAACGTCACCCATTCCTTCTCTCCTGAGATGCTGCCTGACCTGCTGAGTTACTCCAGCATTTTGTGAAATAAATACCCTCTCTTAGTGTACAGGGTGATCGCTGGTCGGCGCGGACTCGGTGGGCCGAAGTGCCTGTTTCCGCACTGTACCTCTAAACCCTAAAGTCTTTAATATATATATATATATATATATATATATATATATATTCAGTGGACACACACAGATATTGAATATATTATATTCACAAAATGCTGGAGTAACTCAGCAGGTGAGGCAGCATCTCAGGAGAGGAGGGTCTCGACCCGAAACGTCGCCCATTCATTCTCTCCTGAGATGCTGCCTGACCTGCTGAGTTACTCCAGCATTTTGTGAATAAATACCATCGATTTGTACCAGCATTCTGCAGTTATTGTCTTATACTTGAATATATAATATATATATATTCAATATGTACATTCAGTATACATACGCACGCACACACACACACACACACACACACACACACACACACACACACACACACACACACACACACACACACACACACACACACACACACACACACACACGCACGCACACGCACACACACATACGCGCACACACACACACACACACACACACACACACACACACACACACACACACACACACACACACACACACACACACACACACACACACACACACACACACACAAAAACAAACAATAATAGTGCAAAAAGACCAAACCAATGCCCCCAAGTCTATGTGGTTCAAAGATTATTTGGAGGTTGTCGTGTTTAATACCCTGATGCCTGTTGGGAAGAAGCTGTTCCTGAACCTGGACCTTACAGTTTTCATGCTCCTGTACCTTCTTCCCGATAGCAGTGGTGAAGTGAGAGCGTGGCCAGGGTGGTGTGGGTCTCTGATGATGCTGGCTGCCTTTGTGAGGCAGTGACTCCTGTGGGTCCTATGCCTGCACCCTGGCCCCGGTTCATTTCATGAGGTGAGAAACACTGTATAACTAATCTCTCGTTTATTTTCCTACACACTCCTTCCCTTCTTTCTCTCATTTTCAGGTCTTTGAAGCTGAAACACGATGCCACTCCGTCATTACCTCTTGATTTGTTGTTTTCACTTTTAACAGTTCCCGATCCTGCTGGCTCCCTGTATTCTGAATCTTCACCTTTGATCCGTACTGTTCCACTGAGTGCAGTTACGATCTTATTTCTCACTTTGTTTCTTGGTCAATTATGGTTGGGACATTTTCCTTCCTGCAGAGCGAACAGTTTAATTTGAAGCACTGAAATCCTTTACGTTTTCGACTTTAAGATCACTTTTATTAGGTACCAGGCCAATTGACTTCTAACTGCGCTATTTTGTTGCGGGTCAGTTTTCTCAGAAGCCTCCGTGCCACCCTTTCTCACTGCAGTGTGTAGCTTTGAGGAATTTGAGTTAATCTCTTCAGCCTCTGCGGCACAGTGGCGCAGCGATAGAGCAACAGCCTAACTATTGAGGGCGTGCAGCGTAGACACAAGGTTAATTCCCGGAATGGAGGGACTGTCATATGTTGAAAGACTGGAGCGACTAGGCTTGTATACACTGGAATTTAGAAGGATGAGAGGGGGTCTTATCGAAATGTATAAGATTATTAAGGGGTTGGACACGTTAGAGGCAGGAAACATGTTCCCAATGTTAGGGGAGTCCAGAACAAGGGGCCACAGTTTAAGAATAAGGGGTAGGCCATTTAGAATTGAGATGAGCAAGAACTTTTTCAGTCAGATAGTTGTGAATCTGTGGAATTCTCTGCCTCAGAAGGCAGTGGAGGCCAATTCTCTGAATGCATTCAAGAGAGAGCTAGATAGAGCTCTTAAGGATAGCGAAGTCAGGGGGTATGGGGAGAAGGCAGGAACGGGGTACTGATTGAGAATGATTAGCCATGATCACATTGAATGGCGGTGCTGGCTCGAAGGGCCGAATGGCCTCCTCCTGCACCTATTGTCTATTGTCTATTGTCTACATTCTCAAGAAATTTGTCAGCAGCAATAATTTGCATTTTTTCTTCCTTATTATTGAGCAATAAAAAAAATTAACGCAAATTGTACAAAATTGATCAAAATACATTTGGTAAATAAAAGTGTTGCAGAATTGAAGGGTTGTTTGATCAATCAATCTTCATGTTAATGTTTAAAAAAAACAACCAGATTTCATTGGGACCAAATAATTATATACTTGCTCAAGGCTACATTATAAAAACACAATGCTGGAATACTGAGTCCATTTGTAGTTTACTCATTTCCATTATTTTCTGTCATGATGTTGGTTGTCTTATCAGGGTTTTTTTGTTGCTCCAGTCATTTTTCTTTGTGAAACACATGCTCTAAGGGTTCCAACCTTTGCCTTATTAAGGAGCTGGGACGGTGTGAGAATATGTAAACAAGCCCAATAAAGAATGCCTGTCGTCAGGTGCAGATAAGTGACGTGGCACCAATTAATCAAAGGAAGGAGGCTGGCTTGTCATTGTCGATGTAATGCACTGGGCTCTCACACATATCTGTGCTTATTAAAACCCGAGGCATTCCAAACAGCTCTGCCTCGAGAACATTAGCCAGAGGCACTTCAGCTCCTGCCTTGTCGACAGGTTTCACAACTTTTGGGCCTTGCCATCTCAAGTGTGACCCTGGTGCTGTATTCAATCAATGAGCAGCAACGTATCAGAGCAAGGATCGACGTGAGATTTTAATAAGGTTAACGTCAGCGATGTGATTCGTCATTTTGTTAAGGAGGGATATCAAAGCAATATGTGGTCTTGCGCTTCTTGTGGTGAAGTGCGCGCGAGAGAATCGGGCCTGTGAACCGGATTTGAAAGTCTTAACTGATATTCAAATTCACCCCACTGTTTTTCCGTTACCTTTCTCGTTCTTACGTAAGCTCATTCCTCGATATAAACAACAGTGCTCTGTCGAGGAGCTCAGCCTTGTTCTGGCCATTCCGTGCTTGCAAGCCTTCATAAATAAGTAAGCCTTCCTTACAAAGGCAGTGCTGAATGACAACATTTTTACTTTGGAATATTAAACAACATAGCAGAATGGAGCCAGACGCAAGGCCACTGCCCAGACTGGTGACCGGAGAGAGCGTAGACACATTGCAGAAGATGCACCGAGACCCCGATACCACCCCATCTCCACAAACCAGTGCAAGGTCCCGCAATGCAGGAGTGATGGGTAATTTTCTACTTTAGTTTAGTTTACAGACACAGTGGAAACAGACTCTTCGGCCCACCGAGTCCGTGCCGACCAGCGATCGCCCGTACACTTGTTTAATTTAGTTTAGTTTTAGCGTAGTTTAGAGATACAGCATGGAAACAGGCCCTTCGGCCCACCAGGTCCTCGCCGACCAACGGTCAGCCCGTGCTAGTTCTATCCTACACACGAGGGACAATTTTGCGGAAGCCAATTAACCTACAAACCTGCACGTCTTTGGAGCGTGGAAGGAAACCGGACCACCCGGAGAAAACCCACGTGGTCAAAGAGGGAACGTACAAACTCCGACCAGACAGCACCTGTAGTCAGGATTGAACCCGGGTCTCTGGCGTTATAAGGCAGCAACTCTACCGCTGCACCACTGTGCCACAATATGCCTGCAGTCCAAAGAGTTTTGAGGAAACAGTTTTGTTTGGCAGCTGGTGTAGATCCTAAGAGAGCTAAGTTTGGATCAAACAGATTTAATTCACATTCCTGTGGACTTAAATCCAAACCACTATGTTCCCATAAAAGTGAGAAGCCAGGCATGTATGGAATGCTTGCACCATGAGGAGAATATGTGGAAGGTGGAGAGAGGCTTTTTTGGGTTGCTGGTTTTAATTATGTTATCTGCACAATTAGAGTATTGCACTTAATCAGGTTTTCTCATGTCTAGTAGAAACTCAATTATCATGAGTTTAGTTTAGTTTAGAGATACAGTGTGGAAACAGGCACTTTGGCCCACCGAGTCCGTGCCGATCAGCAGTCACCCGAACATTAACACTGTCCTACACACACCAGAGACAATTTACAATCATACAGAGCCAATTGGCCTACATTCCTGGACATCTTTGGAGTGTGGGAAGATCGGGCGGTACGGTGGGGCAGCGGTAGTGTTGCTTCCTTACAGCGCTGATGACCCAGGTTCGATCCTGACCACGGGTGCTGTCTGCATTGAGTTTGTACGTTCTCCCCGTGACCGTGTAGGTTTTCTCCGAGATCTCCGGTTTCCTCGCACACTCCAAAGACGTTCAGGTTTGTCGGTTAATTGGCTTTGGTATAAACGTAAATTGTCCCTAGTGTGTGTAGGATAGTGTTAATGTGCGGGGATCGCTGGTCGGTGCGGACTCGGTGGGCTGAAGGGCTTATAGGCTTGTATACACTTGAATTTAAAAGGATGAGAGGGGATCTTATCGAAACATATAAGATTATTAAGGGGTTGGACACGTTAGAGGCAGGAAACATGTTCCCAATGTTGGGGGAGTCCAGAACCAGGGGCCACAGTTTAAGAATAAGGGGTAGGCCATTTAGAACGGAGATGAGGAAAAACTTTTTCAGTCAGAGAGTCGTAAATCTGTGGAATTCACTGCCTCAGAAGGCAGTGGAGGCCAATTCTCTGAATGCATTCAAGAGAGAGCTAGATAGAGCTCTTAAGGATAGCGGAGTCAGGGGGTATGGGGAGAAGGCAGGAACGGGGTATTGATTGAGAATGATCAGCCATGATCACATTGAATGGCAGTGCTGGCTCGAAGGGCCGAATGGCCTACTCCTGCACCTGTTGTCTATTGTCTATTGTCTATTTCCATGCTGTATGTCTAAAACTAAAAAAATCTTGGAGAAAACCTACGCGGTCCCAGGGAGGACGTACAAACTCCGTACGGACTGCACCTGTAGTCTGGATCAAACCCGGGTCTCTGGCGCTATGAGGCAGCAACACTACCGCTGCGCCACCGTGCCGCAACTACTTATGCTTATAATAAAGAAGAATCAGTCCAATCTCCAACATTATCATACATTAAATTGAAGATTTTTCATTTTGTAAGTAAACGGTAAATTGGTTGTGAGCTCCCGAACCACATCAATTCACGGTAAATTCACGGTAAAATTGGTTGTGAGCTCATCACATCAATTCACGGTAAATTGATTGTGAACCACATCAATTCACGGTAAATTAATGGTAAATTGGTTGTGAGCTCCCGAACCACATCAGAAAATCTTCCAACTCAAATGTCTGGTTTTTTTTGGTTAAAAAAGCTGCCTGCTGGAAACTTGGGTTACAAACCAATTTCTGCAGACATGACATAAGGAATATAGTTTCCTTGCAGTTGTGGATTCTTAGATTAACTACTTACATGCTTCCAATCCTTTATTGGTTTTCTGACAAGAAATATTTTAGAACCTTGAATTTACACCATGCACCAATCCAGCATTTTAGGCCAAAAAAAAATCAACAAAATATAAAACACATGTTTTTTTAATTTTGTTCTCCTGATACCCATTGAGGAATTTAAAGGAAAAGTATAGCTCATTTCTAACCAGCTTCATTGGAAAAGAAAACTATTACTTAAACAGAGGGGGGGACCTGATTTAGCAGGACAACTCATCCTGACAAAGGATCTAAAACATCTGTTTTCCACCCGGTTGAATCCAATAGTTATTGACACAAATGACTTCAAGTGGTTCAGCATTTATGTTCGTGGTACTTGTACAAAGTAATGTCACACACTGGAATTTAGAAGGATGAGAGGAGATCTTATCGAAATGTATAAGATTATTAAGGGGTTGGACACGTTAGAGGTAGGAAATATGTTCCCAATGTTGGGGGAGTCCAGAACAAGGGGCCACAGTTTAAGAATAAGGGGTAGGCCATTTAGAACTGAGATAAGGAAAAACCTTTTCAGTCAGAGAGTTGTGAATCTGTGGAATTCTCTGCCTCAGCAGGCAGTGAAGGCCAATTCTCTGAATGCATTCAAGAGAGAGCTAGATAGAGCTCTTAAGGATAGTGGAGTTAGGGGGTATGGGGAGAAGGCAGGAACGGGGCACTGATTGAGAATGATCAGCCATGATCACATTGAATGGCGGTGCTGGCTCGAGGGGCCGAATGACCTCCTCCTGCACCTATTGTCTATTGTCATACGGTTGCCAGGAGTAAGTATACACGTTGCTGCTCAAAAAAAGGTTATGGCGGCATGGTGGCGCAGCGGTAGAGCTGTTGCCTTCCTGTGCCGGGGACCCGAGTTCGATCCTGACTACGGGTGCTGTCTGTATGGAGTCTGCACGTTCTCCCCGTGACCTGCGTGGGTTTTCTCCGGGACCTCTGGTTTCCACCCACACTATAAAGACGTGCAGGTTTGTAGGTTAATTGGCTTGGTGTAAATGTAAATTGTCCCGGGTGTGTGTGTAGGATAGCGTTAATGTAGGGGGGGATCGCTGGTCGATGTGGACTCGATGGGCCGAAGGGCCTGTTTCCGTGCTGTATCGCTTAAGTAAATAAAACTAAATCTATTCAGAAGGCAGTCTTGGTCTCGTTGAGAGCTTTGAAGCCTGAATGACTCTAGTCAGCTATATTATGCTCATTGTGTCAGTAGCCTACTTAAGAGCAGACTCTCGTGAACAGACATTCTATTTTGAGTTCTGTTGGTGAGTTAACAGATTGACAGGCAGACAGTGAAATGGATTCTCCATTCAAAACTGCAAGAAATTGCAGCAAATTGTGGACGTAGCCTAGACCATCGCACAAACCAACATCCCTTCCATTGACTCCATCTGACACCTCACGCTGCCTCGGCAAGGCCAGCAGCATAATCAAGGATGAGTCGCACCCCGGCCACTCCCTCTTCTCTCCTCTTCCATCGGGCAAAAGGTATAGAAGTGTGGAAACGCACACCTCCAGATTCAGGGAGAGTTTGTACAAGCGCCGTCTGTACGGAGTTTGTACGTTCTCCCCGTGACCTGCGTGGGTTTTCTCCGAGATCTTCGGTTTCCTCCCACACTCCAAAGATGTACAGGTATGGAGGTTAATTGGCTGGGTAAAATGTAAAAAATTGTCCCTAGTGTGTGTAGGATAATGTGCGGGGATCGCTGGGCGGCACGGACTCGGTGGGCCGAAGGGCCTGTTTCCGCGCTGTATCTCTAAATCTAAATCCTATCACAACCAGAGAGCAGTCCTGAACTACTAACAGGCTATCTTTGACTGGACTTTACTGGCTTTACCTTGCACTAAACGTTATTCCCTTATCATATATATGTACATGTGAATGGCTCAATTATAATCATGTCTTTCCTCTGGCAGGTTAGCACGCGACACTTGACAATAAACTCAACTAAACTAAACAAAAATAAATTCTAAGACGTGCACAAAGCTTCCTTAAAGAACATTCTCTCTGATTTAAGGATAGGTGTTGAATTAGGCCATTCGGCCCATCAGGACTACCCCACCATTCAATCAGGGTTGATTTATCTCTCCCTCCTAACCCCATTCTCCTACCTTCTCCCCATAACCTCTGACACCCGTACTAATCAAGAATCTGTCAATCTCCACTTTAAAGGTGTCCATTGGCTTCTGTGAATTCCACAGATTCATCTACCTCTGTCCTTTCTACATCCACTCTATTCTAGCCATTCATCATTCTGTACGTTTCAATGAGACTCCCCCTCATTCTTCTAAACTCCAGCAAATATAAGCCAAGCGCAGTCAAATGCTCATCATATGTTAACCTACTCATTTCTGGGGTCATTTTTGTAAACCTCCTCTGGACCCTCTCCAGAGCCAGCACATCCTTCCTCAGATATGGTGCCTAAAATTGCTCACAATATTCCAAACGTGGCCTGACCAGTGCCTTATCGAGCCTCAGCATGAAATCCCTGTTTTTGTACACAAGCCCTTTCAAAATAAATGCTAGCATTGCGTTTGCTTTCTTTACTATCGATTCGACTTGCAGATTAACGTTTTGGGAATCCTGCACCAGCATTCCCAAGTTCCTTTGCACCTCTGATTTCTGGATTCTCTCCCCATTTAGGAAATATTCTACGCCTTTATTCCAACTACCACATGGTCTCCTTGGGTAGAATGAAGATGCACAGCACGGTGGCGCAGCGGTAGAGTTGCTGCCTTACAGCGAATGCAGCGCCGGAGACTCAGGTTCGATCCTGACTACGGGCGCCGTCTGTACGGAGTTTGTACGTTCTCCCCGTAACCTGCGTGGGTTTTCTCCGAGATCTTCGGTTTCCTCCCACACTCCAAAGACGTACAGGTATGTAGGTTAATTGGCCGGGCAAATGTACAAATTGTCCCTAGGTGGGTGTTAGTGTGCGGGGATCGCTGGGCGGCGCGGACCCGGTGGGCCGAAGGGCCTGTTTCTGTGCTGTATCTCTAAATCTAAAAAAAATCTAAATCTAAAAGAAACTGCAGATGCTGGTTTAAATGGAAGATAGGCACAAAATGCTGGAGTGACTCAGTGGGTCAGGCAGCATCTCTGCAGAGAAGGACTAGGTAACGTTTTGGGTCGAGACCCTTCTTCAGTCTGATAGTCCCGCTGAGTTACTCCAGCATTTTTTGTGTCTCTCTGCAGTTCCTTCCTACATATAATGCAATTAATGTTTTTATTTAATGTTTACTTTTCGGTTTTGCGTAGTTGTCATCGACAGAAAGGGAGGCTGCAAATGCCTTAATGCAAAATAAAAAGCAGACACGTCCAGTCTATCTCCAGTGGTCTCCTTGATGGGCTGATGCTGAGCCACATAATGGAGAATCATTTGAACTACTTAAGATTGATGGCGTAGTTGGAATCGGAGATGGTACAACTTTGTAAGCCAAGGCAGTTAGGCTAAAGAAATCTAAATAGGCCAAAATACACCTCCATTTGTCATCAACAAACAAATTAGCTTTTAACCACCACCTGACTCCCTCAAGATTAATAAAACTAGAGAAGCAAAGCCTGAAGTTGGGTCTCGACCCGAAACATCACCCATTACTCTCTCCAGAGATGCTGCCTGTCTAGGGGTGCCAACTATCTCACTCCCAAATAAGGGACAAGGTGACTTCACCGCCCCGCAGCCCACGTGACCTCACCCAGCTAGCGGCCACGTGCTCCCGCTCCACCAATGGGGGTTGCCTTGGCCAGGAGGCGGGTGGGTTGCTATGCAACCTCCGTTAGGTGGCGCCCGGGCCTCCCGGGCCAGTGGGAGAACCGGGAAGGGGGAGGGGATAGAGGGGGAAAACAGGAACTATCTGAAGTTAGAGAAGTCAATGTTCATACCGCTGGGGTGTAAACTACCCAAGTGAAATATGAGGTGCTGTTCCTCCAATTTACGCTGGGCCTCACTCTGACAATGGAGGAGGCCCAGGACAGAAAGGTCAGATTGGATAGACTTGGCTAGTTTTCTCAGAAACTTTGGATAATCAGCCGTGACCATATCGAACGGCGGTGCTGGCTCGAACGAAAGCCGAATGTCCTACTCAATAGACAATAGACAATAGACAATAGGTGCAGGAGTAGGCCATTCAGCCCTTCGAGCCAGCACCGTCATTCAATGCGATCATGGCTGATCACTCTCAATCAGTACCCCGTTCCTGCCTTATCCCCATACCCCCTCACTCCGCTATCCTTAAGAGCTCTATCCAGCTCTCTCTTGAAAGCATCCAACGAACTGGCCTCCACTGCCTTCTGAGGCAGAGAATTCCACACCTTCACCACTCTCTGACTGAAAAAGGTCTTCCTCATCTCCGTTCTAAATGGCCTACCCCTTACTCTTAAACAGTGGCCCCTTGTTCTGGACTCCCCCAACATTGGGAACATGTTTCCTGCCTCTAATGTGTCCAATCCCCTAATTATCTTATATGTTTCAATAAGATCCCCCCTCATCCTTCTAAATTCCAGTGTATACAAGCCCAATCGCTCCAGCCTTTCAACATACGACAGTCCCGCCATTCCGGGAATTAACCTAGTGAACCTACGCTGCACGCCCTCCATAGCAAGAATATCCTTCCTCAAATTTGGAGACCAAAACTGCACACAGTACTCCAGGTGCGGTCTCACCAGGGCCCGGTACAACTGTAGAAGGACCTCTTTGCTCCTATACTCAACTCCTCTTGTTACGAAGGCCAACATTCCATTGGCTTTCTTCACTGCCTGCTGTACCTGCATGCTTCCTTTCATTGACTGATGCACTAGGACACCCAGATCTCGTTGAACTCCCCCTCCTCCTAACTTGACACCATTCAGATAATAATCTGCCTTTCTATTCTTACTTCCAAAGTGAATAACCTCACACTTATCTACATTAAACTGCATCTGCCATGTATCCGCCCACTCACACAACCTGTCCAAGTCACCCTGCAGCCTTATTGCATCTTCCTCACAATTCACACTACCCCCCAGCTTAGTATCATCTGCAAATTTGCTAATGGTACTTTTAATCCCTTCGTCTAAGTCATTAATGTATATCGTAAATAGCTGGGGTCCCAGCACCGAACCTTGCGGTACCCCACTGGTCACTGCCTGCCATTCCGAAAGGGACCCATTTATCCCCACTCTTTGCTTTCTGTCTGTCAACCAATTTTCTATCCATGTCAGTACCCTACCCCCAATACCATGTGCCCTAATTTTGCCCACTAATCTCCTATGTGGGACCTTGTCGAAGGCTTTCTGAAAGTCGAGGTACACCACATCCACTGACTCTCCCCTGTCAATTTTCCTAGTTACATCCTCAAAAAATTCCAGTAGATTTGTCAAGCATGATTTCCCCTTCGTAAATCCATGCTGACTCGGAATGATCCTGTTACTGCTATCCAAATGCTCAGCAATTTCGTCTTTTATAATTGACTCCAGCATCTTCCCCACCACTGATGTCAGACTAACTGGTCTATAATTACCTGTTTTCTCTCTCCCTCCTTTCTTAAAAAGTGGGATAACATTTGCTATCCTCCAATCCACAGGAACTGATCCTGAATCTATAGAACATTGAAAAATGATCTCCAATGCTTCCACTATTTCTAGAGCCACCTCCTTAAGTACCCTGGGATGCAGACCATCAGGCCCTGGGGATTTATCAGCCTTCAGTCCCATCAGTCTACCCAAAACCATTTCCTGCCTAATGTGGATTTCCTTCAGTTCCTCCATCACCCTAGGTTCTCCGGCCCCTAGAACATTTGGGAGATTGTGTGTATCTTCCTTAGTGAAGACAGATCCAAAGTAACGGTTTAACTCGTCTGCCATTTCTTTGTTCCCCATAATAAATTCCCCTGCTTCTGTCTTCAAGGGACCCACATTTGCCTTGCCACATACTCCTGCACCTATTTTTGATTTTTCTACGTTTCTATGTTTCAGAGGTTGAGGGAGAGACATGATAGAACTGGTATAAAGTTTTGAGAGGCATAGATAGGGTAGACAGTCAGAAGCTTTATCCTCGGGTGGAAATGTCCAACACTAGTGAAAAGGTGAGATGGGAATAGTTTCATGGAAATGTGCGGGCCAAGTTTTCACACAGTGAGTGGTTGGGGCCTGGAACGCATTGCCAGGGGGAGCGATGGTGGCAGGTATGATAAGAGGCTTTTAGATAGGCACATGGCAGTGCATGAAATGGAGGGATATGGATCATGTGCAGGCAGATGAGAGGAGTTTAATTGGGCATTAATTAGGCACCAACATTGTGGGCCAAAGGGGCCCGTTCCTGTGCTGTATGTTCTATGTTCCACGTTCTAAGTTCTATATCATCAACAGAAACAGAATTTGTAGAATCCTTAATGCAAAGTAAAAAGCAGACACATTCAATCGCGCTGTAAAGGGCGCTGTCATTGCTGTGATACTTTCCATTTACTCTGTACTGTTGTCTAGATAAATAAGCTTACTTGTTTTCCCCACCACAGTGTAATTGTGTCTTCCAATGTTCATTGTGTTGAAATTTATTATGTAAATTTAAATGACAACTTAATAAAAGGATAGTTATCAAAGTGTCAAATTAGTAAAGTAAAGAAGCAGTCAAGAGCCAAGAAGTGAGTTAAGAAACATTTAGACAGGTGCTTGGATCGGACAGGTTTGGAGGGATATGGGCCAAACACGGGCAGGTAGTGTACCTGGGGCATGTTGGCCTGCGTGGGCAAGTTGGGCAGAAGAGCCTGTATCCACACTGTATCACTCTATGACTCTAAGACTTTAATAAACCAGTTTTCACAATATGACAAAAGACAATAGACAATAGACAATAGGTGCAGGAGGAGGCCACTCGGCCCTTCGAGCCAGCACCACCATTCAATGTGATCATGGCTGATCATTCTCAATCAGTACCCCGTTCCTGCCTTCTCCCCATACCTCCTGACTCCGCTATCCTTAAGAGCTCTATCTAGCTCTCTCTTGAATGCATTCAGAGAATTGGCCTCCACTGCCTTCTGAGGCAGAGAATTCCACAGATTCACAACTCTCTGACTGAAAAAGTTTTTCCTCATCTCAGTTCTAAATGGCCTACCCCTTATTCTTAAACGGTGGCCCCTTGTTTTGGACTCTCCCAACATTGGGAACATGTTTCCTGCCTCTAACGTGTCCAACCCCTTAATAATCTTATACGTTTCGATAAGATCCCCTCTCATCCTTCTAAATTCCAGTGTATACAACCCTAGTCGCTCCAGTCTTTCAACATATGACAGTCCCGCCATTCCGGGAATTAACCTAGTAAACCTACGCTGCACGCCCTCAATAGCAAGAATAACACGCCCTCAATAGCATCAATATGCTCTGGTTTCCTCCCACAATCCAAAGACATGGATGTTTGTAGGTTAATTGGCTTTGGTGAAAGTGTAAATTGTCCCTAGTGTGTGTAGGATAGTGCTAGTGTATGGTGATTGCTGGTCGGCGTGGACTCGGTGGGCCGAAAGGCCGATTCCCTGCTGTATCCCAAGGTCTAAAGTCTAAAGAGCACATGTCCGTTAGTGACAAAGTTAAGGCTTGTATTTGGGGATAAATTCCTTTTCTGCTCATGGTCAATGAATGCTTCCACGCCGTTTTATTTTTTAATTTGCTCGTGAAAGCTTCAGTGGAGGATGGACTTCAACCCTAGACACCTCACACTTCCTTATCCATGTATCTCCCCCTCCCCTGACATCAGTCTGAACAAGGGTCTCAACCTGAAACGTCACCCATTCCTTCACTCCAGAGATGCTGCCTGTCCCGCTGAGTTACTCCAGCATTTTGTGTCTACCTTCGGTTTAGAACCAGCATCTGCAGTTCCTTCCTACAACATGGACTTTAAGCCTATCTGTTTGAACGACGCGATGTAAGGCAACCGTGGCAACACGCACAGAGTTGGAGTGAGGTGGAGCTTGCCGTTGCTGCTGTAAGGAGTAACATAGCTGATTACGCACATGGTAAATGAGTCCAAGAGCTTGGCACCTCCGGTCGTAAGCTCATGATTAGGGAACCACTTTTACACCAAGCCTCACTGCGTCATTGAGATAATTGCTTTTGTTCATCCAGTTATGACTTAGTAACAATTTTCACAAATCACCAAAGGAAAATAGGTTGCAAAGTACAAAACCTTCTGCCCCAACGTTATCGAACATTTCCCCTCTTTCTCAGCCACCTTGTTATAAAGTCATACGAAGATGAGGGATAGGAGCAGAATTAGGCCATTCGGCTCATCAAGTCTACTCCGCCATTCAATCATGGCTGCTCTATCTCTCCCTCCTAACCCCATTCTCCTGCCTTCTCCCCATAACCTCTGACGTCCGTACTAACCAAGAATCTATCTATCTCTGCCTTAAAAATCTCCACTGACTTCCACAGATTCCAAAGAATTCCACAGATTCACCACCCTCTGACCAAAGAAATTCCTCTTCATCTCCTTCTGAAAAGAACGTCCTTTAATTCTGAGGCTGTGATCTCTAGTCCTAGACTCTCCCACTAGTGGAACCATCCTCTCCACATCCACTCTATCCAGGCCTTTCACTATTCGGTACGTTTCAGTGTGGTCCACCCTCATTCTTCTAAACTCCAGCGAGTACAGGCCCACTGCCGACAAACGCTCATCCTGTGCTCAGGCCTGTGTTGCTTCTGCCTTCTTGGCCAAATTGATGGACACAGCGGCAGACAGCTTGAGAGCGTGTCATTAGTGCTTCTGGTAGCATATAATAACTATAATGAGCAGGTCATAAAGACACTAACTTAGCTTGGGTTCTCTCACCCCTTTAAATACAGATCAATTTCCACTGTCCGTTTAAATTTAAGGAATGTCACAAAAGGAGAGAGGTTGAGCTGGGCGGACCACGTTTCCACTGCTTCGTGTAAGGCAGCTCTTCGTTAGTTAAAAGTTCTGGGCAACTGGCCAGTAGACAGGTAGAAAGAAAACATCCCCTGTGATAGCATCAAATGCCACTTCAAAGCCTCGAGCTTCAGTGCAGAATTTACACTTAATGAAATCTAATGTCAGACAGAATCGTTTAGCGGAAAATTATCAATTCAAAAGAGTCAGATTCGCCGCTGTAAGTGATAGCGGGGGGAGGGGGGGAGAGGGGTATTAGACAATAGGCAATAGGTGCAGGAGGAGGCCATTCGGCCCTTCGAGCCAGCACCGCCATTCAATGTGATCATGGCTGATCATTCTCAATCAGTACCCCGTTCCTGCCTTCTCCCCATACCCCCTGACTCCGCTATCCTTAAGAGCTCTATCTAGCTCTCTCTTGAATGCATTCAGAGAGTTGGCCTCCACTGCCTTCTGAGGCAGAGAATTCCACAGATTCACAACTCTCTGACTGTAAAAGTTTTTCCTCATCTCAGTTCTAAATGGCCTACCCCTTATTCTTAAACTGTGGCCCCTTGTTCTGGACTCCCCCAACATTGGGAAATTGTTTCCTGCCTCTAACGTGTCCAACTCCTTAATAATCTTATGCGTTTCGATAAGATCTCCTCTCATCCATCTAAATTCCAGTGTATACAAGCCTAACATTAAACATTAAATAAGGTACTGTTTGCTCCCGATGCCTCCGCTGCCTGCATGCATTGATCAATGCCTCATTCTCTTCTTTCTCAATGCTCGAATGTTAGCGCCTTGTGGACGGAGAGTGAGGGGGAGGTTCTGACAAGTCTTCTTTTTTTCTTTGAGAAGCAGCTAGCTCTCTGTGCCAAGGAAGCTGGAAGGTGGCAGCGCCAACTGGCGTGAGACCCACCTCAACAACGGCGAGACGTAAACGTTTCCCCCGGGTGGAAATTAACGTGCGGCCGTCAACTCTGACGTGTCGGGTTTTACGGCTGACTGTCGGCAGGTAGGACAAGGCGCGCTGTAACCTATTGCGTGGCCAAATATTCCTCTTTTCAATATTAACTGGTAACAAAACCCTTGAGTTGCCAATCATTGATCGCCCTGCGGCACTTACCGGTTCTGTTTTAAGATGTGAACGAGCCGGGCCGAGCGTCCCATCAAAGTCCTTTTCCTATTTTTGGAAAGCCAGTTACTCTGATCAGTGAAGGTGTTTATTCACAAAATGCTGGAGTGACTCAGCAGGTGAGGCAGCAACTCAATGGAGAGAAGGAATGGGCGACGTTTCGAGTCGAGACCAGCATCTGCAGTTATTTTCTTATACTGATCAGAGAAGGTGTTTGGGAGGGGTTATGCAGTCACAGTTGCAGTGTTGGGTCCCCAGCTCAAAACCCAGGGCTGGCAAATGGTCAGGGCAGAGCTGTTGCCTCACGGCGCCAGAGGTTCCATCCTGTCCGTGCGGAGTTTGCGCCTTCTCCCCATGACCGCCTGGGCTTCCTCCGGGTGCTCCGGTTTCCTTCCCGCCTTCCAAAGACGTGAACGTTTGAAGGTCAATTGGCTTCTGTAAAAATTGCCCCTAGTGCGTAGGATGCGAAAATACAGCGCAGAAACAGGCCCTTCGGCCCACCGAATCCGCGCCGCCCAGCGATCCCCGCACACTAACACTATCCTACACCCACTAGGGACAATTTTTACCCAGCCAATTAACCTACATACCTGTACGTCTTTGGAGTGTGGGAGGAAACCGAAGATCTCGGAGAAAACCCACGCAGGTCACGGGGAGAACGTACAAACTCCGTACAGACGGCGCCCGTAGTCGGGATCGAACCTGAGTCTCCGGCGCTGCATTCGCTGTAAGGCAGCAACTCTACCGCTGCGCCACCGTGCCGATAGAACTAGTCAAGGACCGTCTAGAGCGTTTTATTGTCATGTGTCCCGCAACAGAACAATGAAATTCTTACTTCCAGCGGAACAACAGATACGTAAACTTATTACTCTGTAAAACCCATAATAAACAACAAAAAGAATTCAGTGTATAAAAAGAAACAAGCAGACAAATCAATAGGCAATAGTAGTGCAAAGTCAAAAATAAAAGAAATATAAAATAATAGAAACACAGAAAATAGGTGCAGAAGTAGGCCATTGGGCCCTTCAAGCTAGCACCGCCATTCAATACGATCATGGCTGATCATGAAAAATCAGGACTTTGTTCCTGCTTTCTCCCCATATCCCTTGATTCCGTTAGCCCGAAGAGCTAAATCTTACTCTCTCTTGAATACATCCAGAGAATTGGCCTCCACTGCCTTCTGTGGGAGTGAGGGAGGGAGGGAGGGAGGGAGGGAGGGAGGGAGCGAGGGAGTGGGGGAGGGGGGGGAGAGAGGGAGGGAGGGAGGGTGGAGGGAAGGAGGGAGCGAGCGAGGGAGGGATGGAGGGAGGGATGGAGGGAGGGAGAGAGGGAGTGAGGGAGGGAGGGAGGGGGGAGGGATGGAGGGAGGGAGGGAGGGAGGGAGGGAGGGAGTGAGCGAGGGAGGGAGCAAGGGAGCAAGGGAGGGAGGGAGGGAGGGAGGGAGGGAGGGAGGGAGCGAGGGAGTGGGGGAGGGGGGGAGGGAGGGAGGGTGGGAGGAGGGAAGGAGGGAGCGAGCGAGGGAGGGATGGAGGGAGGGAGAGAGGGAGTGAGGGAGGGAGGGAGGGGGGGAGGGATGGAGGGAGGGAGGGAGGGAGGGAGTGAGCGAGGGAGGGAGCGAGGGAGGGAGCGAGGGAGGGAGGGAGGGAGGGAGGGAGGGAGGAGGGAGGGAGGGAGGGAGGGAGGGAGGGAGGGAGGGAGGGAGGGAGGGAGCGAGGGAGGGAGCGAGGGAGGGAGCGAGGGAGGGAGGGAGGGAGCGAGGGAGGGAGCGAGGGAGGGAGGGAGGGAGGGAGGGAGGAAGGGAGGGAGGGAGGGAGGGAGGGAGGGATGGAGGGAGGGAGGGAGGGAGGGAGGGAGGGAGGGAGGGAGGGAGGGAGGGAGGGAGGGAGGGAGGGAGGGAGGGAGGGAGGGAGGGAGGGAGGGAGGGAGGGAGGGAGGGAGGGAGGGAGGGAGGGAGTGATGGAGGGAGGGAGGGAGGGAGGGAGGGAGGGAGGGAGGGGGCGAGGGCGGGGGCGAGGGCGGGGGTGAGGGAGGGAGGGAGGAAGTGTGAGCAATTGGGAGAGGAGTGGGTGGACAATTTGCAACAGAAGCTGACCTTATTTTCACCTGAACCGTGTGGGAGTGATACTCGACAGGGAGCTTCGAGCCTTGATGAGGACCAGAGGGCCTGGCAAGTTCACCCCTCTGTCGTCGACCTTTGAGGTCAACGTTACTGCCCCTGCCACTGCCCCAGCTGAGAGGAGTGAAATCAGCACTGACCATTTATCAATCCATGGGCCCGTATAACTTGGCCGTTCAGTGGTCAACCTAACAAAGCTGCAAGCAAAGCCGTAAACAACTGATTTTAATCAACTGTGAATTTCATTTGCCCCAAGATTTAAAAAGAGTTGTAAAAAGAAAGACGTTTTAATCTACTGTCAGGAAAGAAACCCAAATGCAAGGCACATTTTAAAATTTAACAACCGTTAACAACACTAAAGATGATAGTGGCCATAAAGGCACCAATAAACTCAATTAAAAAATGACTTTGTCATTCCCAACATTGTCCAATTAATCTTCATAAAAAATAGTACTAAGCAATATGTTGTTGCATCTAAGATGATTCCATATCTCAGGAATCTCTGTTTTGAATGAATAAAGGGCCTGGAAGACTGTGAATTAGAATCTAGTTTAAAGTGTGCATATAAATGCCTATTGAGTTAGAAAGAACTGCAGAAGAAGAATATAAGATAATTAGGGGATTGGACACATTAGAGGCAGGAAACATGTTCCCAATGTTGGGGGAGTCCAGAACAAGGGGCCACAGTTTAAGAATAAGGGGTAGGCCATTTCGAACGGAGATGAGGAAGAACTTTTTCAGTCAGAGAGTGGTGAAGGTGTGGAATTCTCTGCCTCAGAAGGCAGTGGAGGCCAGTTCGTTGGATGCTTTCAAGAGAGAGCTGGATAGAGCTCTTAAGGATAGCGGAGTGAGGGGGTATGGGGAGAAGGCAGGAACGGGGTACTGATTGAGAGTGATCAGCCATGATCGCATTGAATGGCGGTGCTGGCTCGAAGGGCTGAATGGCCTACTCCTGCACCTATTGTCTATTGTCTATTGTCTATTGTCTATAAGAAGGGTCTGTCCAGAGATGCTGCCTGTCCCGCTGAGGTACTCCAGCATTTTGTGCCTATCTGAAATGCATGTTAAGTTGGGTTTAGTTTATTGTCGCGTGTACCGAGGTACAGTGAAAAGCTTTTGTTGCCCGCTACCCAGTCAGCAGAAAGATAATACATGGTTACAGTGTACAGATACATGAGAAAGGGAATAACATGAATAACGTTCAAGATTCAAGATTCAATTTAATTGTCACATGTACCGATTAAGGTACAGTGAAATTTGAGTTACCAAGTTTGAGTTTAGTGCAAGGTAAAGTTCGATCAAAGATAGTCCGAGTTAGACAAGAAATGCTGGAGTAACTCAGCGGGTTAGGCAGCATCTCTGGAGAGAAGGAATGGGTGACGTTTCTGAAGAAGGGTCTCGACCTGAAACGTCACCCATTCCTTCCCTCCAGAGATGCTGCCTGACCCGCTGAGTTACTCCAGCATTTTCCGCCTACCTTCGATTTATACCAGCATCTGCAGTATTATTTCCAACACAAAGATAGTCCGAGGATCTCCTGTGAGGTAGGTGGCCTCAATGAACAAGCGTCCTATTCACTTGCTTGCTCTTTTGTGACATTGTATTCATGGATGCTATTTTGTGCATTAATTGAATTGATCAATTGAAAGGTACACCATGGAAACAGGTTCCTTGGCCAACTGAGTCCCCAACGACATTCAATCACTCATTCATACTAATTCCATGGCTATCCTACTTTCACATCCACTCCCAACACTTTGGGGGCAATTTACAGAGGCCAATTATCTTGCAAACCCACACCCCCACATCATTGTGTTGTGGGAGGAAACCGGAGCACCCGGAGGAAACCCACACAGTCACAAGGAGAACCTGCAAACTCCACACAGGCAGCATCTGAGGTCATGATTGGACCTGGGTCTCTGGATCTGTGAGGCAGCAGTTCTACCATCTGCTCCCCTTAAATGTTTGGTAAACATTTTCAAACATAATATGTTAATAACTGGCCATTATCTTTGGATGAAGGCTCCAGGCTAGAAATTCATATTAGGCCATTCAACCCATCAAGTCTACTCCACCATTCAATCATGGCTGATCTCAGAAGGCAGTGGAGGCCTATTCTCTGAATGCATTCGAGAGTTAGATAGAGCTCTTAAGGATAGCGGAGTCAGGGGGTATGGGGAGAAGGCAGGAACTGGGTACTGATTTAGAATGATCATCCATGATCACATTGAATGGTGGTGCTGGCTCGAAGGGCCAAATGGCCTACTCCTGCACCTATTGTCTATTGTCTATCTATCTCTCCCTCCTAACCCCATTCTCCTGCCTTCTCCCCATAAACTCTAAAACCTGTACAAATCAAGAATGTATTTATCTATCTCTGCCTTATAAATATCCACTGACTTGGCCTCCACAGCTTTCTGTGGCAAAGAATTTCACAGATTCACCACCCTGCCAGTTATGGCCAAATGCTGTGCTGTGGCACCTGTCCATTCTACTGTACCTCAATTTAATTCCCTTGTCTATAATAATAATAATAATAATAATCCATTTATTTTATATAGCGCCTTATCACATGCTCAAAGCGCTTTACAAAAACAATTAACATAGAAACAAACAGACAAACTATGAGGGAATGAATCTCACAGAGGGCACGTTTAATGCTAAGCATTACTAAGCAGCACGTTTAATGCTAAGCATTCCTAAGCAGCACGTTTAATGCTACTGAAGGCAGATGAATTCCATGCATTTGGAAGTGTAGCACACTTGCACAAAGCTGCAAAAATAATCATATTTAGTTTAGTTAATTGATACAGTGCCGAAACAGGCCCTTAGGTCCACAGAGCCCACACTGACCAGTGATCCCTGCACACTAACACTATCCTACACACACTAGGGACAATTTACATTTTTACCGAAGCCAATTACCCCACCAACCTGCACGTCTTTGGAGTGTGGGAGGAAACCGGAGCACCCGGAGAAAACCCACGTTGGTCAGGGGGAGAACGTACAAACTCCGTGCAGACAGCACCCGCAGTCAGGATCGAACCCGGGTCTCTGGCGCTGTGAGGCAGCAGCTCTACTGCTGCGCCACCGTGCCGCCCAGATTATCTAATGTAACTTTAAATCTTAGTTTAGAAGACCTGCGATTTTAGCTGTGAAACAATTTATTATACAGCAAGAGGGCAGTCTTGGATACCCAAACTAAAATACAATCTCACACTTCTCTGAGACTGCCATATGCAGGTGATGGGAACTAAACATTTAGCAAAGCAGTCCACATACACAAAGCATGCTTGGCAATGGCAACAAAATGGGGGTGAACGTCAGGTAATAAATAGTTCAGTTACTCTTAACTTGCAATAGTCGTCCAGAAAGGAGGTCTCAGTATTCAGCTGCAGATGTAAGGGAAAACTGATTCTGACTGAACAGAGAACAGTACTTCTTATGGTGATCACATACGCTCCTGTGAGATTCAGGTAGGCCTCCGAGGAAAGGTCCCAATCCAATACGCCACCTGTGTATGCTCTCCAGAGACCATGCCTGACCCGCTGAGTTGCTCCAGCACTTTGTGACTTCTCTCAAGCTATGTTTCAAAAGTCAAGAGCCAGATCAAGTGTGTTTTATTGTCACTATGTCCAAAAACGGAACCATCAGTCTGAAGAAGGGTCTCGACCCGGAACGTCACCCATTCCTTCTCTCCCGAGATGTTGCCTGACCTGCTGAGTTACTCCAGCATTTTGTGAATAAAACAATGAAACTCTTACTTGCAGCAGCACTGCAGATGTACAGAAACATCGTGCTCCATAAAATCCATAATTAACAACAAAAAATGTTCAATATATTATACTTACACACACACACACACACACACACACACACACACACACACACACACACACACACACACACACACACACACACACACGCACACACACACACACACACACACACACACACACATAGATACACACACACAGCCACATGTATATATACACACATATATACACACACACATGTATATATACACACACACATTATATATATATATATATATAAGGTAGACATAAAATGCTGGAGTAATTCAGGCAGCATCTCTGGAGAGAAGGAATGGGAGATGTTTCGGATCGAGACCTTTCTTCAGACTGATTTCAGACCCCCCCCCCCAATTTTAAAAAAAAACTTCGCTAAAGCCTCCAACCTTATCGTTTCCGATTTTATCTTTTCCCCCCAAAAAATAACATTTTTTACACCAGCAGATCCTATATGTGTGTGTGTGTGTGTGTGTATAAATATATTTATACACTTTATATGTCCACACACACACACACATATAGGATCTGCTGGTGTAAAAAAAAATATTTTTTGGGGGGGAAAAGATAAAATCGGGAGAAGATAAAATTGGTGTTCTGTGTAAAACAAAAGCAAAAAATAAATATATTAAATTATATATATAAAACTACAGTATATATATATATACATTTAAAAACAACAACAAAAATATTCGGTATACATATATAAAGTTTTATATATATATATGTGTGTGTGTATAAATATATTTATACACTTTATATGTCCACACACACACATATATATATAAAACTTTATATATGTATACCGAATATTTTTGTTGTTGTCTTTAGATGTATATATATATATATATACTGTAGTTTTATATATATAATTTAATATATTTATTTTTTGCTTTTTTTTTTACACAGAACACCAACAAATAGTACAGGACAGTACAAGACATATATACCCCCTCCCCATCCCCAAGGCTCAAAGAATAAGAAAAGGAAAAAAAGAGTGTGTGTTCAAATGTTACATGTTAGCAACAACAGCATACAAATATAAATAAATGATTTATATATATTATCAACAGTGTATATATGTTTTATATATATTATAACCTTTGTATAAATACTGAACTTTGTATACATATATATGTTTAAAATATCTTATAAAGTTTGATATCTATCTCTCTATTACTAAAGCTCTCATCTTGTTTTAGATTTTTTTTAGATTTAGATTTAGAGATACAGCGCAGAAACAGGCCCTTCGGCCCACCGGGTCTGCGCCGCCCGGCGATCCCCGCACACTAACACTATCCTACACCCACTAGGCACAATTTAAAAAAAAACATTTGCCCAGCCAATTAACCTACAAACTTGTACGTCTTTGGAGTGTGGGAGGAAACCGAAGATCTCGGAGAAAACTCACGCAGGTCACGGGGAGAACGTACAAACTCCGTGCAGACGGCGCCCGTAGTCAGGATCGAACCTGAGTCTCCGGCGCTGCATTCGCTGTAAGGCAACAACTCTATCGCTGCGCCACCGTGCCGCCCTATGGTTTGTCAGTTTGCTTGATCCTGAAATACAGCCAAAACGGTACTTGATAGCGTGACAGTTTTAGGCCCACTTTACTCACTGTTGTCCTGGGGTGGGCTGGAGGAAGTTTCATTCAAATTAGTGTTATATTTTAAAAGTTATTCGCATTTAAAAACACATCACTTTTCCATCTCCCCTGCCTTCAGATGCGCTTGACGTCATGATGGGAACCTAACGGGTCCGTCCGTGCGCAGTTGGGGCCCGTTGATCGGATACTTACCTAAGATGGCCGCCGGATCCGCACGTGCTCAGAACAAACGGGTCCGCGCCTGAGCAGTTAGGGCCCATTGATGTTGAGGGGGGTTTAGGGGGATGGAGTGGGTGAGTGGGGGAGCGGGGAGGGAGGTAGGGGAAGTGGGGGGGGGGAGGGGAAGGGAGCTGGTGAAGGGAGGGGGAGGGGGGAATGCCAGAGAGCCCCTAAGAGTGGAGGGTGGGTGAGAGGAGGAGGGATAAGGGGGGTTAAGGGGGGATGGAGTGGGTGAGGCAGAGGAGATGGGGGGGGGGGGGGGGCAGGGGAGGAGAGGGGGAAGGGGAGGAGGGGGGGAAAGGGGGGTTGAGGGGGGATGGAGTGGGTGAGTGTCGTCAGTTGGGGGAGGGTTGCCGGGCTCGCAGGAGAGGTCCTGGGATGTGCAGTGATAAGTTTCGTTCAAATTAGTGTTATATTAAAACTTTTTAAACTGTAATAAATCCCTTAAATCCCTTTTCCACATGCCGAGCCCAAGATGGCCACCGGGGGCGGGACCCACCCGAGTGATGGGAGTGGCGGCCAATGAGGGGGTGGGGTGTGCCAAAGATGGCCGCCGGGGGGCGGGATCCGCCCAAGTGATGGGAGTGGCGACCAATGAGGAGGGGGGGGGGAGGATAGTAGAAGAGGAATGGCCGCCCAGAGTGGCTGCCTCGGGAGAGGTTTGGACCCAACATGTCCACCCTATTCTAGTACATTATAAAATTTATATAGTATCAAATCTATATATATATAAAAATATATTTCAATCTGTGCCGAGCGTTAATTGTTTTTATTCAGACAACGCAAGGATCACTAACAGCCGTGAGCCAAAATGATGTTTCATTGCAATACTATTTTTCATTTACACGAGGGATCTCAACATTACTGGTAAGGCCAACACTTAATGCCTAACGCTAACCTTTTTTTGAGGAGATGGCTGTGAGCTTTCTTCTTAAACTGCTGCAGTCCCTTGGATGAACCTAACCCAAATGTGTTCCTGCATAGTGATTTCCTGCATTCAGTCATAGAGTGATACAGTGTGGAAACAGGCCCTTCGGCCCAACGTGCCAACCCCGGCCAACATATCCCAACTATACTAGTCCCACCTGCCTGCACTTGGCCCATATCCCTCCAAACATGTCCTAGCCTTATTAAACGTTGGGATAGTCCCAGCCTCATTTGGCAGCTTGTTCCATACACCCATCACCCTTTCTGTGAAATATCATTAGTTCATAAGTTCATAAGTGATAGGAGCAAAATTAGGCCACTCGGTCAATAGACAATAGACAATAGGTGCAGGAGGAGGCCATTCGGCCCTTCGAGCCAGCACTGCCATTCAATGTGATCATGGCTGATCATTCTCAATCAGTACCCCGTTCCTGCCTTCTCCCCATACCCCCTGACTCCGCTATCCTTAAGAGCTCTATCTAGCTCTCTCTTGAATGCATTCAGAGAATTGGCCTCCACTGCCTTCTGAGGCAGAGAATTCCACAGATTCACAACTCTCTGACTGAAAAAGTTTTTCCTCATCTCCGTTCTAAATGACCTACCCCTTATTCTTAAACTGTGGCCCCTGGTTCTGGACTCCTCCAACATTGGGAACATGTTTCCTGCCTCTAACGTGTTCAACCCCTTAATAATCTTATACGTTTCGATAAGATCCCCTCTCATCCTTCTAAACATCAAGTCCATCAAGTCCACTCCGCCATTCAATCATGGCTGATCTATCTTTCTCTATTAACCCCATTCTCCTGCCTTCTCCCCATAACCCCTGACACCCGCACTAGTGAAGAATCTGTCAGTCTCCACCTTAAAAATATCCACTGACTTGGCCTCCACAGCCTTCTGTGGCAACGAATTACACAGATTCACCACCCTTGACCTTGTTACAATCATATTTACAGCAACAAGTTACTGATTTACAAAAAGAAGACCAGCATGGAGATGTAGACACAAGGAACTGCAGATGCTGGTTTGAATCTAAAAACGACACAAAGTGCTGGAGTAACTCTGTGGGTCATCTGTGGCAGCATCTCTGGAGAACATGGAGAGGTGATGTCTTGGCTCAGGACTTTTCTGAGTCATCCACGATGCTGCCTGACCGACTGAGTTACTCCAGCACTTTGTGTCTTTTTTGATCAAACCAGGATCTACAGTTCCTTGTGTCTACATCATGCTAAAGGCCAGTTGGAGTAAGTGTTACACAGGGAATGAGCTAAAGATCTCGGCCACCACACGCACCGACACTCACAAGGCTTGCTCCCAGCGTTTGAAGAAGGGTCCCCACCCAAAACGTCACCTATTAGTCTAAAGAATTCGATCTGAAGGACCCATCCTGACTACGGGTGCAGTCTGTAAGGAGTTTGTACGTTCTCCCTGTGACTGTGTGGGTTTTCTCCGGGCGCTCCGGTTACTTCCCACACTCCAAAGACGTGCAGGTTTCTAGGTTAATTGGCTTCGGTAAAAATTGTAAGTGGTCTCTGGTGTGTGGGGTAGTGCTAGTTCTGTCCGCGTTGGGGAAAAAGGGCCTGTTTCCACGCTGTATCTCTTAAGTAAAGTCAAGTTGGCTGGGTCCCGACCTGAAAACATCACCTATTAGTCTGAAGAAGGGTCCCGACCCGAAACATCGCCGACCCCGTGTTCTCCAGAGATGCTGCCTGACCCGCTGGGTTACCTCAGCACTTTGTGTCCATCTTTGCTCCTTCCTTTTCTCCTCGATGATGACCAGCTGGGTGGTTGCCAGCAGCTAATTGCACCTTCTGCAACCTCACGTGCTGAGTCTCAATGTCCATCCTGAGAAGGTAGCTCGCTGCCACCGTGTTAATGAGGGCCAGCTGTTCAAACAGGCTCTGCGATTCAATGACAGGCAGGAGCGACATCAATCCCCCATTGCCCATCAGCGTTATTGCCACCCATAATTCAGGCAGCCAGTGGGTGTGTGTAAAACAATTCCACTTGTCTCTGGTCTTGCTTCAGGGCTGGTAACATTAAACCTTTTGATCCCTTTGATGTTTGAGTTTGCATTGCAAGTTCAACCGATGGTTTATATCTGTTGTCCGTGACCGTGGCCACTCGACTTGACTCTAGAGCCAATCTGCTTGTTGGCATTGGCCACAATTAATTATCCTCTTCCCCGTGTCCCTAGTGCGTTGGCAGTTAAGGCTTTCGAGAGCGTGATGAGAGCAGGGAAAAGGGTGGTCACAACTCCAGCTGCTCTTTCATAGAAAGATAGAAGGCAGAAACACAGACAATAGGTGCAGGAGGAGGCCATTCGTCCCTTCGAGCCAGCACCGCCATTCAATACCCCCTGACTCCGCTATCCTTAAGAGCTCTATCTAGCTCTCTCTTGAATGCATTCAGAGAATTGGCCTCCACTGCCTTCTGAGTTACTCCAGCATTTTGTGAATAAATACCTTCGATTTGTTCCAGGATCTGCAGTTATTTTCTTACACCTCCAGATTCAGAGACAGTTTCTTCCCAGCTGCTATCAGGCAAATGAACCATCCTACCACAACCAGAGAGTGGTCCTGAACTACTGTCTACCTCATCGGTGGTGACCCTCGGATTATCTTCGATCGGACTTTGCTGGCTTTACCTTGCACTAAACGTTATTCCCTTATCCTGCATCTGTACACTGCGAATGGCAGCTCGATTGTAATCATGTATTGTCTTTCCGCTGACATAAGCTTTTCACTGACACGTGACAATAAGCTCAACCTATACAAGTTGATTTCCTGAAACTCCTGTGTATGCATAGAGGCAAAGTTAAACAATCAGTAGAAGTGTCTCAGAAGGCTCCTGAGGTGTAGCGATATCTTTCTATTCGACAAAAAGAGATGTGTCAAGTCCTTATATTCAGCAGGCAGGCAGAGTGCAGATTCCTGCTGTTGTAATATCCAGCCGGTACCTTTTCTTCAGATTGCTTCAAACATGACCTACAAATTACACGCACGTCTGTCAATAGTTTTTTAGAAACACCTCCATCATCTGGAATGGATGCTTTGGAGAGAGGTGTTGCAGATAAATCCAATAGTGAACAAGGAGATGATTGCAGTTGGGGAGCAGATTCCATTCAGACCCTTCATTACAAAAAGGATTTTTCTTTCTTTAGAAGGCGTACAGTATTGTTTCCTGGAAGAAATCGCCACCCATTGATTGATTGATCGATCGATCGATTGAGAGATGGATGCAGCATGCAAACAGGCCATCCGGTCCACCGAAGGTAGACACAAAGTGCTGGAGTAACTCAGCGGGTCAGGCGTCATCTCTGGAGAACATGGATGGGGTGACGTTTCGGGTCGGGGCCTTTCTTCGGAATGTAAGTCGGGGGTGAGGGAGGGGAGGGGGGGGGGGGTGGAGGAGTGAAGAGCTGGAGACAAGAGATGATCAGGGCTAATCAGGGCCGACCATAAATGACCTCAGGCAGGGTGGTGCCCTGGTAGGCCCATCGTTGGCGGGGGAAGGTGCGATTCCAAAAGGGAAACAATGGGGAGGAATGCGGAACTGGTAAAACGATGAGGGTGGAGGAAGGGAGCGGGGGGGGGGGGGGGGGGGGGGGGAGGGGGCATGGTAGGGGAGTGTAAGTAGAAGTTACGTAAAAATAGAGAATTCAATGTTCACACCGCTGGGTTGTAAGCTAACCAATATGAGGTGCTGTTCCTCCAATTTGTGTGTGGCCTCAATAGACAATAGTCAATAGACAATAGGTGCAGGAGTAGGCCATTCGGCCCTTCGAGTCAGCACCACCATTCAATGTGATCATGGCTGATCATTCTCAATCAGTACCCCGTTCCTGCCTTCTCCCCATACCCCCTGACTCCGTTATCCTTAAGAGCTCTATCTAGCTCTCTCTTGAATGCATTCAAAGAATTGGCCTCCACTGCCTTCTGAGGCAGAGAATTCCACAGATTCACAACTCTCTGACTGAAAATGTTTTTCCTCATCTCCGTTCTAAATGGACTACCCCTTATTCTTAAACTGTGGCCCCTGGTTCTGGACTCCCCCAACATTGGTAACATGTTTCCTGCCTCTAACGTGTCCAACCCCTTAATAATCTTATACGTTTCGATAAGATCCCCTCTCATCCTCACTGTGACAGTGGAGGAGGCCCAGGACAGAAAGGTCAGTGTGGGAATGGGATGGGGGGGTTAAAATGCTTGGCGACCAGGAGATCCAGTGGACTGAGTCCACGCTGACCATCGATCATCCATTCACACCAGTTACATGTTATCCCGCCTTCTCTATCCGCTGCCCACACACAGGGGACAAGTGAAAGAGGGCCAACTAACCTCCAAATCCACACGTCTTTGGTAACGTGGGAGGTAACCAAAGCACCCGGAGGAAACCCACGCGGTCGCAGGGAGAACGTGCAAACTCCACACGGACAGCACCCGAGGTCGGCCTCTGACGCTGTGAGGAGCAGCAGTTCCACCCGCTGCACCCCTGTGCTACCCTTGAAGGATCTGTCTTGAAAAAAAGGACAGTAGGAGCAGCAATTGGGTCGGATAAAATCACGAACAAAAGGGTTTAAAGTTCAGCCGCAGTACACTTGCTGGGGTGAAATTTAAAGTGAGGGAAAATAAAATTTAAAGTGCAAATCTGCTGCCAAAAATGGATAGGGGAGGAAGTGAAATAAATAATAATTTTAAACATAGAACTGTGCTCAATGAAAGTGGTTTATCACAAATAGACAGGGAAAGCAAGAAGGTGGAAATGGCTGCTGATTCAGCCTGGGAAAAGTAGCATTGATGAAGTTATTGTGCGGATGGGAGCAGTGGGTGAGATACGATTCCCACCACCAAATCATGTAGGAATAGACAATAGATAATCGACAATAGACAATAGACAACAGACAATAGGTGCAGGAGGAGGCCATTCAGCCCTTCGAGCCAGCACCGCCATTCAATGTGATCATGGCTGATCATTCTCAATCAGTACCCCGTTCCTGCCTTCTCCCCATACCCCCTGACTCCGCTATCCTTAAGAGCTCTGTCTAGCTCTCTCTTGAATGCATTCAGAGAATTGGCCTCCACTGCCTTCTGAGGCAGAGAATTCCACAGATTTACAACTCTCTGACTGAATTTTTTTTTCCTCATCATATCATCATCATATCATATATCTACAGCCGGAAACAGGCCTATTCGGCCCTCCAAGTCCGTGCCGCCCAGCGATCCCCGTACATTAACACTATCCTACACCCACTAGGGACAATTTTTACATTTACCCAGCCAATTAACCTACATACCTGTACGTCTTTGGAGGTACAGGTATCTCCGTTATAAATGGCCTACCCCTTATTCTTAAACTGTGGCCCCTGGTTCTGGACTCCCCCAACATTGGGAACATGTTTCCTGCCTCTAATGTGTCCAACCCCTTAATAATCTTATACGTTTCGATAAGATCCCCTCTCATCCTACTAAATTCCAGTGTATACAAGCCTAGTCGCTCCAGTCTTTCAACATAGAGGGCAAGTTTCCTCGTGTACATGATACTCACGAGCGGATCTGTGCACGGTGTTAGGTAACGTGTAAGGATGATACATGAACAATGTTGAGCGGTGGGTTACCTGGAGTCAAATCAATCAAAGGGAACATTGGCAGGACGATAGAAGAGGGCAGGAAAGGGTTGTGTTTTCATTGTCCTTGAAGGTCTCGACAACATGGGAGAAAATCTGAGCCAGATCCTTAAAAGATGTGTTTCATGAAAACTCGTGGAAGGGAAAACAATCTCCCAGGTTGGCTCAGGATCAAATTTACAGACAGAAGAAGAAAAAAAAAATGAAGATAATAGGACACAATTAGCAAACCCAGTGTCAAAATAACGATTTCACTTTAACAATTGATTGGGGATTCTTTCGAAGCAATAAAGAACATTGATTGTACCTATAGAAATGAGGGACAATAAGGCACCCAGGCAGTTTTGAAAAACATTTAAAGCTCGAAGGGAAAGAGAGTCATTGAATTTCATGTGAAAAAAAGCAGCCAACAGGTGGTGATGAACACAATAGCGGAGTGAGATGCAAGAACTATAGAGGTGCAGGTGGACACTAGAGGCCAGACCGACAATGAATCACACACGTACGTACGCGCAAACACCAGAAGCATCATTGTTAAGAGGATGGCTTTACAGTAATCGGACGTGGTGGAATCTGAGGTGAACGA
Organism: Rhinoraja longicauda; assembly: GCF_053455715.1. Taxonomy (NCBI): domain Eukaryota; kingdom Metazoa; phylum Chordata; class Chondrichthyes; order Rajiformes; family Arhynchobatidae; genus Rhinoraja; species Rhinoraja longicauda. Next base: position 4,644,752 of record NC_135958.1, on the reverse strand, counting down.
CCAATCATGTTTTTTTGAAATGGTAGTGTCACAGGTGGATGATAATGAATATTTTTAAGCAAAGATACTAGAGGAGCAAGATGAACCACTCCGTCGAAATCACCTATACTGAAGTGTAGTACGCAAAGGAGCGTAACGTCCGCCATTTTAGTAGGCAAAAGCCACCGTTCGCTATGCCTCTCGCAGTGTAATCAGTATTTTGAGGGAACAGTATGTGTGATGATACCATTAAATGCAGAATATATCTCATCTATCAATTCACAGATTTTTGTTACTTTTCTTTTTAAATGTTTCTGCAAGTTTCTGCCGACTAAAATGGCGCCATGACATACTACGGTTTTTAGGGTCAAGTTGTCTATCTTGCTCCTCTAGTATCTTTGGTTTACGGAACGTTGTCTGGGTTTAAAGGTATTAGCTATCGGCCGAGGTTGGACAGACTTGGGCTGTTTTCTCTGGAAGAGGGTGCAAACTTTGTACAGACAGCACCCATAGTCAGGATGGAACCCGGGTCTCTGGCGCTGTGAGGCAGCAACTCTACCACCACGCCACCGTGCCACCCTAGAGATTGTGCCATTTCCATTATCTTAGCCACGTCGCCAGAACCCATTGAGTTGGCAATATCGAAGCTTTATAATAAAGTAGATTTCAAACGTCCCGATGAGGGGCGACGCTTAAAATGTTGACGTCTGGTCTCTCAAGAGCAGCTGACTCACCTTTCCAATTTTCAAGCATTTGCAGATTTTTTTTTTAGATTTAGATTTAGATTTAGAGATACAGCGCAGAAACAGGCCCTTCGGCCCACCGGGACCGCGCCGCCCAGCGATCCCCGCACACTAACACTATCCTACACCCACTAGGGACAATTTTTTATATTTGCCCAGCCAATTAACCTACATACCTGTACGTCTTTGGAGTGTGGGAGGAAACCGAAGATCTCGGAGATCTTCGCTTTTTACCAACTTCAAATTGCCTTGTACCTTGAAACAAAATCCGACATCACCCTAAACGTAGAAAAGATGTGTGGTTCAGTTTAGTCCGATCTATCACCTCAATAATTGCCTTAATTAGTGTTTAGTTATCATTAGCCCATTCATTATGGCTGAGTTAAATTGCATGTAGAAAATGCAGATTTGTGGTAATTACCGTAAGTCTTACATTAACTTCAGTGATAAAATAGCACTATATGCACTACGTGTTCAGTAAATTTAATGTACACTGAATCATTCTGCGTAGAATGCTAAATATAAGCCTTTGATCTAATGATGGGTCCCCATTTGAAACATTAACCTGTCTTCTCAGTTAGTTCATTGGAACTCTTGTACGTTTTCACATTTTTTAAAATTATTTTTTTTATATATGACGTGCGGATCTTTGCAACGTTTGAGCGGTAGAGAGAAAAAAATAATCTCAAACGGACTTTCTTTTGTCATTCTTTTGCCATTGTTGTCTGCAGTCTGGCAGCAAGAAGCCGATCCTCGGTACCAGAGGCTCTTGGCAAAGTGTGTGATGCATTGTTTTATCCGGGGCTCGATCGTTATGCAATGTCACAGCTAATGCATTAATGTACTGCCAAGCTGAAGCTACGATTAGGCTAATCTGTCCATTTAAAGGCAAGAAGGCTAATTGCTGTAAATCCTAAGGTTAACTGGAGGTTAATTGCCGTTGATGGGCAAGGCTTCCCGATAGGCAGATGCCTGTAAACTTCCATCCCTGTACCACGGATTGGCGATAACACCAAGATAGGCCTTCCAAGTCTAGTATCTGAATTACAGAACCTGGCCCTTGCAATATTCAACATATCATGCATTTAAATGGATTAAGGGGGAGGGGGGAGGGGGGGTGTTTAATAAAAAATAGAGTAAGAAAATCCTTCTTAGTTTCTAATTTTAGTTTTGGATATACAACGGGCCCTTCAGCCCAGCAACCAGCACACTAGCACTATCCTACAGACACTGGGGATAATTTACAATTATATCGAGCCAATCAACTTACAACCCTGTACGTCTTTGGAGTGTGGGAGGAAACCGGAGATCCCGGAGAAAACCCACGCAGGTCACGGGGAGAACGTACAAACTCTGTGCAGACGGCGCCCGTAGTCAGGATCGAACCCAGGCCTCTGCCGCTGTAAGGCAGCAAGTCTACCGCTGCGCCACCGTGATAAAAGCTGGGAAGAAACTGTAGTCTTGTAGTTTTCCCCGCAATGCCAATGTTTTCCTCAAAACAGTCATCGATCTTGATATTATAAGTCATATTATATTAATTATTAAGTATATTATAGTAATATTAACCACCTGCACCCTGCTGTGCTCAAAGGGGAAGTCCACTGTTCCAGGGATTCACGTTAAATGATTTCCACATGCAGCTAATGTTGCCTGATAAACTGGTCACTAACATGGTATAAAAGGTGAATCACCACTCTCTAATTTATCACTTGACAGTGGAGAATGAAATGATAATTTAAAACATTGATGTTTTGTTTTTTTTGTTATGTTTTTTTTGTTCAGTCAGAGAGTTGTGAATTTGTGGAATTCTCTGCCTCAGAAGGCAGTGGAGGCCAGTTCTCTGAATGATCTCAAGAGAGAGCTAGATAGAGCTCTTAAGGATAGCGGAGTCAGGGGGTATGGGGAGAAGGCAAGAACGGGGTACTGATTGAGAATGATCAGCCATGATCACATTGAATGGTGGTGCTGGCTCGAAGGGCCGAATGGCCTACTCCTGCACCTATTGGGTTAGGAGGGAGGGGTAGGTCAGCCATGATTGAATGGTGGAGTAGACTTGATGGGCCGAATGGCCTAATTCTGCTCCTATCACTTCTGAACTCATGAGCTTGCTCCCTTGGAGCTTTAGACTTTAGAGATACAGCGCGGAATCAGGTCCTTTGGCCCAGGGAGTCCGCGCCGTCCAGCGATCCCCGCACACGAACACTATCCTACGCACGAAGGACAATTTTACAATGTTTCCGATGCCAATTAACCTATACACTTGCTGTGGGGTGTGGGAGGAGCGACTAGGCTTGTATACACTGGAATTTAGAAGGATGAGAGGGGATCTTATCGAAACGTATAAGATTATTAAGGGGTTGGACACGTTAGAGGCAGGAAACACGTTCCCAGTGTTGGGGGAGTCCAGAACAAGGGGCCACAGTTTAACAATAAGGGGTAGGCCATTTAGAACGGAGATGAGGAAAAACCTTTTCAGTCAGAGAGTTATGAATCTGTGGAATTCTCTGCTTCAGAAGGCAGTGGAGGCCAATTCTCTGAATGCATTCAAGAGAGAGCTAGATAGAGCTCTTAAGGATAGCGGAGTCAGGGGGTATGGGGAGAAGGCAGGAACGGGGTACTGATTGAGAATGATCAGCCATGATCAAATTGAATGGTGGTGCTGGCTCGAAGGGCCGAATGGCCTACTCCTGCACCTATTGTCTATTGAGAACTCTAGCCATATCCATTATTATCCAAAGGGTGGTGAATCTGTGGAATTCGTTGCCACAGACGGCCGTGGAGGCCAAGTCAATGGATATTTTTAAGGCAGAGATTGACAGATTCTTGATTAGTATGGGTGTCCCATATACGCATGGACACCAGAAGCTTACATATATAAGAAGATAACTGCAGATGCTGGTACAAATCAAAGGTATTTATTCACAAAATGCTGGAGTAACTCAGCAGGTCAGGCAGCATCTCGGGAGAGAAGGAATGGGTGACGTTTCGGGTCAAGACCCTTCTTCAGACTGAGGAAGCTTTATTGTTGAGAGGATGGTTTTACAGTGATCAGACTTTGTGGCATCTAAGGTAAATGAACAATCGTGTTTTGAGAAATGGCAGTGTCACAGGTAGATAATGGATATTTTTAAGGCAGAGATAGATTCTTGATTAGTACGGGTGTCCGGGGTGATGGGGAGAAGGCAAGAGAATGGGGTTAGGAGGGAGAGTTAGATCAGCCATGAATGAATGACGGGGTCGACTTGATGGGCCGAATGGCCTATTTCTGCTCCTGTCACTTATGAACTTATGAAACTGACATTCATATTTTTGAGCAATCTTTTGCCATCATTGCTAAGGCTCCACAGATCTTAGCATTATAGAGAGTCATAGAATACAGCATGGAAACAGGCCCTTTGGCCCAACTTGCCCATGCCATCCCTTCTACACTCGGCCCATATCCTTAAACCTTTCCTCTCCACGTATCAGTCCAGATGTCTTTTAAATGTCGTTATGGTACCTGCCCCAATTACATCCTCCGGCAGCTTGTACCATGTACCCACCACCCTCTGTGTGAAACAATTGCCCCTCAAGTTCCTTCGCCCCTCCCAATTTAAACAGCAAACCTTAAATCTCCCTCCACTTTTGAATGTCTTTTCCTTTTCAATGGTTGTCATGTGCCTGAATCACTGCTTTGGAAAACGATCGTAAATGGAACACAAATGCTATTAATATACAGTGACACTTGAATAAGTGTGAAATTCTCTCTCTCAGTCAGTCCATATGCACATTGTTGGCAGCTACCATCACCATCACACATGTGTTTTATGGGATGTGGGAGAGGTACCAAAAGGGAAACAAATCCTTTTGACAACTGGAATACAGGCCATCCCCGGGACATGAACTAGTTCCATTTTTACAAGTGGCCATGAACTGATCATGCCAACAAATGTGAAAACGCACACCACCAGATTCAGGGACAGTTTCTTCCCAGCTGTTATCAGGCAACTGAACCATCCTACCACAACCAGAGAGCAGTGCTGAACTACCATCTACCTCTTTGGTGACCCATCGAACTATCCTTGATCGGACTTTGCTGGCTTTACCTTGCACATAAGGTATCCCTTATCATGTATCTACACACTGTAAATGGCTTGATTGTAATCATGTATTGTCTTTCTGCTAACTGGATAGCACGCAACAAAAGCTCTTCACTGTACCTCGGTACACGTGACAATAAATTAAACTAAAGTCAGAAGATACACATAATCACTCAATAGGCGGTGGAGTTGCTGCCTTACAGCGCCAGAGATCCGGGTTCGATCCCGACTAAGGGGTGCTGTCTGTACGGAGTTTGTACGTTCTCCCTGAGACCACGTGGGTTTTCTCCGGGATCTCCGGTTTCCTCCCACACTCCAAAGACGTACAGGTTTGTAGGTTAAATGGCTTCGGTAAAAATTGTACATTGTCCCTTGTGTGTGGGATAGCATGCGGGGATTGCTGGTCGGCGTGGACTCGGTGGGCAGAAGGGCCTGTTTCCGCGTTGTATCCCTAAACTAAACTAAACTTTTCTTTACACCCCAGCGGTTTGAACATTGCCTTCTCCTAGTTCAGGTAGTCTCTGCTTCCCCTCTCTATCCCCTCCCCTTCCCAGTTCTCCTATTAGTCTTCCTGTCTCCATCTACATCCTATCTTTGTCCAGCCTCCTCCCCTGATATCAGTCTGAAGAAGGGTCTCGACCTGAAACGTCACCCATTCCTTCTCTCCTGAGATGCTGCCTGACCTGCCTAGTTCCTCCAGTATTTTGAGTCTACCTTCGATTTAAACCAGCATCTGCAGTTTATTTTTCCATATAAACTTTTCTATAATTTTTTTTGTCCTCAAACCTAATTCCTCTTTTGAACCATGGACTTCAAATCATTTTCAGAAACATTTGCCATTTGACAAGACGTCTTGAAGACCTGTTTCTTTCTCCTTAGTAATGGCTGTTGGCTTCCTGAGTACGACCTTTCATGTGATAAGTCGGGCCAGAAGCTATCAGCATTTGGCCACATTGAATACTAATAAAGATGAACAACATTCTACTGATTACTTACAGCCCTTTTATTTTTTTGTTAAATCACACGTATTCTTGGGCATGAAAGGCTGCAATTTAATGACAAACAGCATTTAATTAATGAAGTGACAAGACGTACCAATGTTTTTGTAATTTAACCATGCAGCCCAGCTTTGCCTGTCCCAGTCATGTCTTTGATGTATAAAATGTTTCCTTATGTCAGTTCTGCTTTGATACCTAAACATTTTTATTATGCTAAGGATTTTTATCAAAGACTAAACAAGGTCACGTGTTTCAAAAGGGAATCGAGGCAGTTGAAACCATAAATAATATAATTTTATATAATTTAGTTTAGTTTAGAGATATAACCGAGTCCACACCGACCAGCGATCCCCACACATTAACACTCCCCTGCACACGAGGGACAATTTTACATTCATACCAAAGCCAATTAAGCTACAAACCAGTACGTCTTTGGAGTGTGGGAGGAAAACGAAGATCTCGGGGAAAACCCACGCAGGTCACGGGGGGAACGTACAAACTCTGTACAGACAAGCACCCGTAGTCAGGATCGAACCCGGGTCTCTGGCGCTGTAAGGCAGCAACTCTACCGCTGTGCCACCATGCTGCCCTTACTTACTGAAGCCGAATTTAAATTTACGGGGATTAGATTCGATGGAAGATTCAGCGTCAGAAGTCGAGGCAGGTAAGGTTTGTTCACATGCCAATTGATGCCCTCTATCAGATTGGTTGGTAAGGGTGAGCCTGTTCAGAGAAAGGTATCTGGTTGATGGAGCGATGGAAATATCAGCAACAGGGCTGCACTTCAGTGCCATCTGCTGATAGCATCAGATGCTTATTAAGAATGTAAAGAAGCACAAAAAATTATAGGGGGATTCTGCACACAGTTAACTATCACACACAGATCCTAGTTTGTTGGAGCATAGATAAGGAATGGAAGAAATTCAAGCCTTGCCAATTGGCACAGACTGACAAATCTTTCAGTCTCAATGGGTTGAGAAGTCTGTCCTTATCACAGTTCTGCTTTGTCTTTGTAACACACAGAAAATAAGGCCATAAGACCATAATACATAGGAGCAGAATTAGGCCATTCAGCCCATCAAGGCTGCTCTGTCATTCCAGCATGGCAGATCTATCTTTCCCTCAACCCCATTCTCCTGCCTTACCCCCAAAACCTCAGGCACCCTTCCTAATCAAGAACCTATCAATCTCCGTTTTAAAATATCCATTGACTTGGTCTCCACAGATTCACCACCCTCTGGCTAACGAAATTCTTCCTCAAGACGAGAGCAAAACTAGTCCATAACTAAATAGTTTATGGTAAGTAAATCAAAGGTTTCAAAGGTCTTTTATTGTCACGTGTACCAATTAAGGGGCAGTGATATGCGAATTACCATACAGTCATATTTAAAAAAAAGCAACAAGACACACAACGACATAAAAGTTAACATAAACATCCACCACAGCGGATTCCCCAAGTTCCTCACTGCGATGGAAGGCAATAAAGTCCAATCTTCTTCCCTCTTTATTCTCCCGCGGTCGGGGCAGTCGAACCATCCACAGTCGGGGTGATCGAAGCTCCCACAGCCGGCGATCTCGCAGTGTCAAAGCCCTCGCGTCGGGGCGATCAAAGCCCCCACGTCAGGGCGATTGAAGCTCCCGCGGCTTGGAACTCCCGAAGTCGGTCTCTAACCAGAGGCCGCGAGCTCCACGATGTTAAGTTCCACTGGCTCCCGCGGTTGGAGGTCCCAAATCGATCTCCAGCAAAGGCCACCAGCCCTCAGTGTTAGGCCGCAGTGCGGGCGGACATACGATATGGAAAACAAACCGCATCTCCGTCGAGGTAAGAGATTAGAAAGGTTTCCCCCAAACCCACCCCCCCCCCCCACATAAAACAAGCTAAGGAACACTAGAAACATCCATTTAACACAAACTATTAAAACAACAAAGAAGGAAGGGGCAGACAGACTATTGGCGAGGCAGCCTTTATGTATTTCTATCTGAAAATGTCTTAGACCCTGCACTGCACATATTCTGTCCAGTACGTAAGATGCATCACACATATCACCGAGAAAATGCTGAGATTCTAACGAAAGCTGGGGAATCAAGAAGCAGAGGCCAAGCGAGAGGGGGAAGATTTAATGGGAACCAGAGGGGCAACGTTTACACACAGAGGGTGGTGCATGTATGGAACAGAGGGGGTAGTTGAGACAGTTACTACAACATTTGAAAAGCATTTGGACAGGTGTATGGGTAAGAAAGGCTTAGAGGGAGATGGGCCAAACCTGGGCAGGTGGGACTAGTGTACATGCGGTCAGCTTGGGCAGGTTGGACCGAAGGGCCTGTTTCCATGCTGCATGTCTCTTTTACCTCTATTCATCAGTCCTTGCCTTGGTTACTAACCATCTCCACATTTTGTTTGTACATTGAATGGAATATTCTTGGAACCTGCAAGATTCTACCTGTGCTGGGATGAACTCAATGGATTTCCATCTCTTCCAAACCAGTACATTGACTTCTCTAACTTCGGATAGTTCCTCTGTCCCTCTATTTCCCCTCCCCCTTCCCAGTTCTCCCACTAGTCTTCCTGTCTCCTACTACATCCTATCTTTGTCCCGCCCCCTCCCCTGACATCAGTCTGAAGAAGGGTCTCGACCATAAACGTCACCCATTACCTCTCTCCAGAGAAGCTGCCTGACCCGCTGAGTTACTCCTGCAATTTGTGTCTACCTTCGATTTAAACCAGCATCTGTAGTTTTCTTTCCTACACAAGTATATTTAACAAAGTTATACAGATTTAATGGATATTGATCTTTGCTTAGAGTTAGTCCTTCTACATCCAAATCACCTGCTGTTTGATGTTTAACAGCTGGCCCAGAGGAAAAAAACACAGTTAAATTAGCCCATTGTAAATAAGACCACATTTTAAAAAGATATAAATTAACTCAAAGATTAGTTTAGGAAAGAAAACTGCAGATGCTGGTTTAAATCAAAGGTAGACACAAAATGCTGGATTAGCTCAGCGGGTCAGGCAGCATCTCCGGAGAGAAAGAATGGGTCAAGTTTTAGAGTCATCGAGTCACAGAGTGATACAATGTGGCCCAACTTGCCCACACCGGCCAACATGTCCCAGCTGTACTAGTCCCACCTGCCTGCGCTTGGTCCATATTCCTCCAAACCTGTCCTATCCATGTACCTGTCCAATTGTTTCTTAAACGATGGGATAGTCCCAGCCTCAACCTCCTCCTCTGGCAGCTCGTTCCACACACCCACCACTCTTTGTGTGAAAAAGTTACCCCATAGATTCCTATTAAATCTTTTCCCCTTCACCTTAAACCTATGTCCTCTGGTCCTGGATCAAGTCCATTCTCCAGACAGTTCAGATTGTGTGGATCTTGTACCACACTGGTTAATCCAGAGCAGTACATTTATTTTCTCTTTTTCAGCTGACATCCAATTATTCTGTACCCGTTTTTCATTTTCTCATACTTATTCCATCATATTCTCGTCATTTACCAAACGTGTATTTTAAATATTTGCTTTTTCTTAACTTGTTATCAATCTCCCCTCTGTGGTTATTTAAATATATGATTATGAGAAAACGGTAAACCTTTTGTTTCAAATAACAATGTTTTTATTTCTGCGTCACTTATGAATAATATACACAGCAGAAAACCTGAAAGGATCTCCTCAAAAATAACCATCAGTCACTGGTTTTAAATGCAGCCTTTGTCGTTCATTCAAAATGTTCCAGTTTCTATTGGCAGGCTTGTGATAAATCTTCTTTTAGCTAATTTGACATTTCACCCATGCACCATTATCGTTTTAGAAGCTTATGATGTAGAACCTCGTACAATGCCCATTCAAAACCTGAGTATATTACATAAGTTCAGAAGTTCTAGACGCAGAATTAGGCCTTTCGGCCCATCAAGTCTACTCTGCCATCCAATCATGGCTGATCTATCTCTCCCTCCTAACCCCATTCTCCTGCCTTCTCCCCATAACCCCCGACACCCGAACTAATCAAGAATCTGTCAATTTCCGCCTTAAAAACAACCATTAACTTGACCCCCACAGCTGTCTGTGGTAAAGAGTTCCACAGATTCACCACCCTCTGACTAAAGAAATTCCTCCACATCTCCTTTCTAAAGGAGGCGGTACAGTGGCGCAGCGGTAGAGTTGCTGCCTTACAGCGAATGCAGCGCCGGAGACTTAGGTTCGATCCTGACTACGGGCGCCGTCTGTACGGAGTTTGTACATTCTCCCCGTGACCTGCGACAATTTTTATATTTGCCCAGGCAATTAACCCACATACCTGTACGTCTTTGGAGTGTGGGAGGAAACCGAAGATCTCGGAGAAAACCCACGCAGGTCACGTACAAACTCCACACAGACGGCGCCCGTAGTCAGGATCGAACCTGAGTCTCAGGCGCTGCATTCGCTGTAAGGCAGCAACTCTACCACTGCGCCACCGTGCCGCCTATGCCGAGAGGCATAGCGGACGGCTGGTTCTGCTTACTAAAATGGCGGACGTTCCGCTCCTTTGCGTACTACACTTCAGTATAGGCGATTTCGACGGAGTGGTTCATCTTGCTCCTCTAGTGTCTTTGGTTGTCACTAAGACTGCTCAATTAACAGAGCTCGCGGCCTCCTGATTCATTGCTCTTTCCCGAACACTGCACTCTGCCTCCGCTGGTCAAACTTGTGTTGATGGAAGCCCAGAGCACTCAGTCACGAAGGCCGACCATTTCCTTCCCCGAAACAATTAAAATTCTTAGAGTCATGGAGTCATAGAGTCACACAGCAGAGAAACAGGCCCTGCCGCCCAACTTGCCCATGCTCACCAAGTTGCCACAGGCAACTCACCACGGTGGCGCAGCGGTAGAGTTGCTGCCTTACAGCGAATGCAGCGTCGGAGACTCAGGTTCGATCCTGACTACGGGCGCTGTCTGTACGGAGTTTGTACGTTCTCCCCGTGACCTGCATGGGTTTTCCCCAAGATCTTTGGTTTCCTCCCACACTCCAAAGACGTACTGGTTTGTAGGTTAACTGGCTTGCTAAATGTAAAAATTGTCCCTAGTGTGTGTAGGGTAGTGTTAATGTGTGGGGATCGCTGGTCGGCGCAGACCCGGTGGGCTTAAAAGGCCTGTTTCCGTGCTGCATATATTTAAAAAAATCATCCCACCTGCTTGGCCCACATCCCTCTAAACCTTTTCTATCCATGTACCTGTCCATGTGCCTTTTAAGTATTGTACCTGCCTCCACTGACTCCTCTGACAGCTCAAAGGTATTTATTCACAAAATGCTGGAGTAACTCAGCAGGTCAGGCAGCATCTCAGGAGAGAAGGAATGGGCGACGTTTCGGGTCGAGACCCTTCTTCAGACTGATGTCAGGGGGGCGGGACAAAGGAAGGATAGAGGTGGAGACAGGAAGACAGTGGGAGATCTGGGAAGGAGGAGGGGAAGAGAGGGACAGAGGAACTATCTAAAGTTGGAGAAGTCAATGTTCATACTGCTGGGCTGCAAGCTGCCCAGGTGAAATATAAGGTGCTGTTCCTCCAATTTCCGGTGGGCCTCACTATGGCACTGGAGGAGGCCCATGACAGAAAGGTCAGACTGGGAATGGGAGGGGGAGTTGAAGTGCTCAGCCACTGGGAGATCAGGTTGGTTAAGGCGGACTGAGCGAAGGTGTTGAGCAAAGCGATCGCCGAGCCTGCGCTTGGTTTCACCGATGTAAAGAAGTTGACATCTAGAGTAGCGGATGCAATAGATGAGGTTGGAGGAGCTCTGACAGCTCGCTCCATAAACCCACCACCCTTGGTGTGAAAAAGTTGCCCCTCAGGTTTCTATCAACTCTTTCTCCTCCCGCCTTAAACTCTGTCCTCTAGTTCTTGATTCCCATATCCTGGATAAAAATAAACTCTGTGCATTCGTAAGGTCATATGTCATAAGGTCATAAGTGATAAGAGTAGAATTAGGCCATTCGGCCCAACAAGTCTACTCCGCCATTCAATCATGGCTGATCTATCTCTCCCTCCTAACCCCATTCTCCTGCCTTCTCCCCATAACCCCTGACACCCGTACTAATCAAGAAGTATTCAGCCTATCTATTCCCCTCCTGGTTTTATACAACTCTCCAAGATCATCCCTCAGCCTCCTGTTCTCCAAAGAATAAAATCTAAAGAGGGCCACAAAATGGTGTGCAGAGGTCATATCTATTTTTTCCATTACTATTGAATTGGCAACATTAAGATAATAAATTAATATGCATGATCGGCTCTTTATGATAACGCCTTCAGATACAGCTCCGCAGAATGTAAAAGTATTCCATAAAGTATCAGAAGAGATTCCTGTCCCAAACAACTAGTTTCTTTTAAAAAATATATTTTTATTTTTTCTTTATTGAATTTTTTAAGGACAGGTAGTGTGCACATTGCAATGGCAGCACTCAGTGTTAAACATAGAGGCAAGATAAAGTAAGGTCCAGTTAAAACAAAGCATAAGGATTGAAACGAAGTATAGTAGACCAAACAGCAAACAAAGAACACTGGTTTTTGCTCTGGTTTATTTCACTCACATGTTTAAACTGTAATGCTGTATTCTTAATGTTTTAATGTCTTAGGCGTTATTCTTAATAGTTTACTGTACGTTTGTGTTGTTACTTGCGAGCGGAGCACCAGGGGACATTCCTTGTATGTGCACATACTTGGCCAATAAACTTATTCATTCATTCATTCATTCATTAAAATAAATTAATAAATTAAATTTAAAAAATACTAAATATTATTTGGGAAATGAAGGAAATAAACAAAAAACAGAAGACAAGACAAAACAAAAACTAACATTGGCAACAAGTGTGGGCCCAAAGTTATGTGGATGTGATGCACTACGAATGGAACCTTGTCTCATCCTGTCAAGCACATGAGGTATACGAGTCAGTACATTTCTGCTGAGTTATTGACCATTTGTCCAGATTTTCAGGGAGGCGTTTTCCTTGTTGGCAAGTTGATATCGGAGGCCTTCCATGTGAATCACATTTCCCAGCTCCCTCAGCCATTGGTGGAACGTGGGGCTAGACTCAGATTTCCGTCGTTGTAAAACTAGACGTTTCGCTGGCAGAGTGCAGAGTGAGATGGCCTGAGCCGTAAGATTATCTACGACACGGGTTCACAGGTAACCCAAACATCGCCAGAAAGGGGTCTGGTGTTATTGTCCGACTATAAGCCTTTGATATGTAATCAAATCAACTAGTTGCAATCCATTTCTTTCGACACAACGACCTGCAAAGATACATTCCCTCTTCCCCTTTATTAAATTTGCTTGCCCTTGGAAAATGCCCTTCAGGTCATTGGAAAGAATCAATAGCACTTAATGTAGAAGGAATCTGCATGTATAAAATCAGCTCTAAGTAATAGTTACCATGGCCCAATATACTTGACCCATGTAACCACTCTGTGCATTTGGGAAGTTCCACTTCAGCTCTTTGCTGGCTCAACGATCAGTGGCAAATTATTCCTAGTTCAACATTTAAAAAAAAATCAATCTTTCCCTTTTTCTTAAAGGCACGAATGCAGCGACACAGAGTAAAAGTTCACTGAAGCACCATTAACGGGGCGGCACGGTGGCGCGGCACGGTGGCGCGGCACGGTGGCACGGCGGTAGAATCACTGCCTCACAGTGCCAGAGACCCGGATTGTGATCCTGACTACGGGTGCTGTCTGTACGGATTTTGTCACGTTCTTCCCGAGATCTGCATGCGTTTTCTCCGGGTGCTCCGGTTTCCTTCCACATATCAATGTACAGGACTGTAGGTTAGTCAAGTCAAGTCAATTTTATTTGTATAGCACATTTAAAAACAACCCACGTTGACCAAAGTGCTGTACATCAGTTCAGGTACTAAGAAACGAACATACAATGGCACACAAACATAACAGCACATACATAAACAGTTCACAGCGCCCCCTCAGAGGGCCTCAAACGCTAGGGAGTAGAAATAGGCTTTGAGCCTGGACTTAAAGGAGTCGATGGAGTGGGCAGTTCTGATGGGGAGAGGGATGCTGTTCCACAGTCTAAGGGCTGCAATCTCAAAAGCACGGTCACCCCTGAGCTTAAGCCTAGACCACGGGATAGTCAGTAGCCCCAAGTCGGGCGTCCTGAGGGACCTGGTGATAGAGTGGTGGATTAATCGGCTTCGGGTAAAATTCAATAGATTGTCTCCAGTGTGCCAGGATAGTGTTAGTGTGCGGGTGATTGCTGGTCGGTGCGGACTCGATGGGCAGAAGGGCCTGTTTCTACGCTGCCTGTGAAAGCAGCTGTAGATAGGATGGAACCCGGGTCTCTGGCGCTGTAAGGCAGCAACCACTTCAGACCATGTCCAAATATCTAGAGTGATCTTGCATGATTCATACGAACAATGCTAACATTGGCATAGATCCCAGCTTTTAAGCTGAAGGATAGGTTGGCATAAACTAGCTATGCCTATTGATCACACTGTTTGCAGCAAATTAATGGTCCAAACCTTCAACTTGGCCAGATACACTGTGCTTGAAAAGGGGCATTCATGTCTTATTTGCAGGAAGAGGTCTGGCCAGAACATAATCTCAGAGTATGTAAACAGGATCATTGCAGAGGAAGTGACTGCAGATGCTGGTTTACACCGAGGATAGTCACAAAATGCTGAGTAACTCAACGGGTCAGGCAGCATCTCTGGAGGAAAGGAATAGGCGACGTTTCGGGTTGAAGCCCTTCTTCGGACTGAGCATCAGGGAGAAGGAAAACGAGAGGCATGAGAAAGTTCAGAACAAATCAGATGACCAAAGAAGGGTGGAGCCCACAATGATCCATTGTTGGCTGTGGAAGAGATGATAACGAGGGGATATATGGATGCGGACAGTGGAACAGGCAGGATGACCAGGGTGGGGGAGGGATGGAAAGGGGGGGAATGCAGGGGTTACTTGAGCCTAGAGAAATCAATATTCATACCGAAGGTAGACACAAAATGGTGGAGTCACTCAGCGGGTCAGGCAGCATCTCTGGAGAGAAGGAACGGGTGACGTTTCGGGTTAAGACCCTCCTTCTGATTCAATGTTCGTACCGCTGGGCTGTAAGCTGCCCGTGAAATATAAGGTGCTGTTCCTCCAATTTGCGTGTGGCCTCACTCTGACAGTGGAGGACACCCAGGATAGAAAGGTCAGTGTGGGACTGGGGAGGAACTGCAGATGTTGGTTTAAAAGGAAGACAGACAAGTAAAGCTGGAGTATCTCAGCGGGACAGGCAGCATCTCTGGAGAAAAGGAATGGGTGACGTTTCGGGCCGAGAAACATTCTTCGGGTCTGACCCGAAGGGTCTCGACCCGAAACGTCATCTATTCCTTGTCTCCAGAGATGCTGCCTGTCCCGCTGAGTTACTCCAGCTTTTTGTGTCTATCTAAGGTCAGTATGGGAATGGGATAATTGTCAATTAAGATTTCTTCGAGAACAGTCGGAACCCACCTCTGAAGCTGGTAAAGCCAGGCGAACTGATTGAGAATGATCAGCCATGATCACATTGAATGGCGGTGCTGGCTCGAAGGGCCAAATGGCCTCCTCCTGCACCTATTGTCTATTGTCTATCTATTGTCTATTGAACTAGAATGCATTTATATCTCTCAACGCTAATAAAATATCTGGCATTCACTGAGTGCTGAAGGTCAGTTGGAAATGATGGTGGAAATTGATATAGCAATTAATATATGTTGATATACATACAACATCATTTATTTATGTAATTTAATTAAGCACTTAATTTTATTGTGTACTGCATGCTGTATTAATAGGCCAAAGTAAAATTGATTATTTGACAGAACATTTATTTAGGCCAGATAGATTTGAATGCCAAAAGCAATTTGCAATGGAATGTGACTACTGGAAATCC
The DNA here is from genome assembly GCF_053455715.1 of Rhinoraja longicauda. Lineage (NCBI taxonomy): Eukaryota > Metazoa > Chordata > Chondrichthyes > Rajiformes > Arhynchobatidae > Rhinoraja > Rhinoraja longicauda. The sequence goes on along the minus strand of NC_135958.1, from coordinate 4,629,062 downwards.
AGCGTAGAACAGCTGAAACAAGAGTTCAGAATTTCAGCTAAAAGTATTCCTTTCTCTTTGTATGTATGGTATGTTGGCATTCATAGCGAGGGGATTTGAGTATAGGAGCAGGGAGGTTCTGCTGCAGTTGTACAGGGCATTGGTGAGACCACACCTGGAGTATTGCGTACAGTTTTGGTCTCCTAATCTGAGGAAAGACATTCTTGCCATAGAGGGAGTACAGAGAAGGTTCACCAGATTGATCCCTGGGATGGCAGGACTTTCATATGAAGAAAGACTGGATAGACTCGGCTTGTACTCGCTGGAATTTAGAAGACTGAGGGGGGTCTTATAGAAACTTACAAAATTCTTAAGGGGTTGGACAGGCTAGATGCAGGAAGATTGTTCCCGATGTTGGGGAAGTCCAGAACAAGGGGTCACAGTTTAAGGATAAGGGGGAAGTCTTTTAGGACCGGGATGAGAAAGTTTTTTTTCACACAGAGTGTTGAATCTGTGGAATTCTCAGCCACAGAAGGTAGTTGAGGCCAGTTATATTTAATAGGGAGTTAGATGTGGCCCTTGTGGCTAAAGGGATCAGGGGGTATGGAGAGAAGGCAGGTACGGGATACTGAGTTGGATGATCAGCCATGATCATATTGAATGGCGGTGCAGGCTCGAAGGGCCGAATGGCCTACTCCTGCACCTATTTTCTATGTTTCTATGTTTCTATGTATGATCTTGAATCATATTTGATCTTTCACTGACTCTAGCTTCGGTCTGACTCCAACAGCAGAGTCAAAGAAGCAGGTTTACTTTAGTTCAGTTTAGCTGAGGAAGGAACTGCAGATGCAGGTTTACACCGAAGACAGGCGCAAAACGCTGGAGTAACTCAGCGAGACAGGCAGCATCTCTGGAGAGAAGGAATGGGTGTGATGTACATTTCTCTTCAGAAAGCAATGTGCCAAGGCATTGCTTAGGTAGTTAATAAAACTGACGGTGTTCCATAAATCTGTGGCAAAATTTTTTAATGTATAAATCAATGTTGTTGTTGCTCGTCATTCGGGTTGGAAGATGACCATGACTTCACTTTTCGTCCGCTGATTGGGATCGCCGCCAGCCGCGGTGCGTACGCTGGGCGCGGTTGAAGTCATGACTTGCGCTTGACTTGGGTTTAAGTGAGGGGGAGTTGCACAGATCGTCGGCCTCACTCTCTCGTCCCGGCCTATCGGGTTCCAGCGGCAAGACATAGTCGGGACGGCTGGGGACAGGTCAGGATGCAGTGGATGGCCAGAAGTGCCCTACGTACCTCACTCTGCCCTGTTTGCGCTCCACGACGCTTCGCTGGGATCGTCTTTCTGCCCGTGGAACCTTCTGGTGGTTTCCTCCGCGCAATCCGCCGAACCCAGGGGTCACGTGCGAGGTAGACGAGCCCTAAAGCCGCTGGAACCAACGACTTGCCGGCTGTACATGTGGCATGCACACAAGACAGTGGACAATAGACAATAGACAATAGGTGCAAGAGGAGGCCATTCAGCCCTTCGAGCCAGCACTGCCATTCAATGGGATCATGGCTGATCATTCTCAATCAGTACCCAGTTCCTGCCTTCTCCCCATACCCCCTGACTCCGCTATCCTTAAGAGCTCTATCTAGCTCTCTCTTGAATGTCTCTTGGAGACATCGTGGGCGGGGGGGCGGGGGTAGTCCTGTGGCTGATCCCACGGACTGGTGGGACGGTCGAGGCCGTGGCGGTTCTCTCTGTGCGGTGGTCCGTAACCCCACGGGCGGGGAGGGGACCGCCGTCTGTTGGCCGCTGCTGCTCCTCAGGCCCCGGGTACGGGCCCCAGGCCGCCGGCTCGCGTCGCCGGCGAGGCTTCTGTCCCGGCCCGGGAGACCCGGCCTCCAGTCGCCTCCAACCCGGCCGTGCTGCCCCCGGGAGGCAGGGTCGCCCTGGCCCTGCCCGCCCGCGTTGCACGAGGGGTGGCGGCCGTGGCAGCGCGGCGGGGTGAAGGTGGCGGCCGCCGTAGGCCCGCGGTAAGATGGCGGCGCCCACTCCATGGCCGACTCCGCCGCCGCCCCGGACAATAGACAATAGGTGCAGGAGGAGGCCATTCGGCCCTTCGAGCCAGCACCGCCATTCAATGTGATCATGGCTGATCATTCTCAATCAGTACCCCGTTCCTGCCTTCAAGGTCGGCTGCTGGGGGCCTCCCAGGACACAAAGATGGGCGGGGGAGGGGAGGGGAGGGGAGGGGAGGGGAGGGGAGGGGAGGGGAGGGGAGGGGAGGGGAAGGGAGGGGAGGGGAGGGGAGGGGAGGGGAGGGGAGGGGAGGGGAGGGGAGGGGAGGGGAGGGGAGGGGAGGGGAGGGGAGGGGAGGGGAGGGGAGGAGAGGAGAGGAGAGGAGAGGAGAGGAGAGGAGAGGAGAGGAGAGGAGAGGAGAGGAGAGGAGAGGAGAGGAGAGGAGAGGAGAGGAGAGGAGAGGAGAGGAGAGGAGAGGAGAGGAGAGGAGAGGGACGGGCCGATCCAGTCGAAGGCGACGGAAGAAGGCCCTGCAGGAGCCTGGGGCTCGCCTGGATCGGGAGACCGAGCGTGCGGGGCCGACCGGACTTTGGACTTTGGAAATGGTGCCAAAACATGGCAGCGCCCGCATGTGTAATATATATGCAAAAGGAATTTCACTGTGCAGTTGCACAAGTAACAAATAAAACACTGTTGATCCACTGAAGCATATCTAGTTTACCCAAACTCAGTCTGACGAAGTGTCTCGACCCGAAACGCCACCCGTTCCTTCTCCGCAGAGATGCTGCCTGTCCCGCTGAGTTACTCCAGCAAGTTCTATTTTCTGAAGGGTCAGGTTCCATTCACACCCATAATTTAATCAGCCTTTAAAACTTTAACAAATGCAAGTGCTTTCATGATAAGTGATGTAAATAATTGTCATGTTTTTGCTATTTGAGTTTATGCTTGACAGTGGATTTCAGCACCAGGAACAAATTCTGCCCTAACCACAAATTCTTTCACATTGAACATAAAAGTGAGCCAAATCAAACCAAGATGAATAAAGTGAACTTAATTCCAACAAAAACTCCAGGCCAATTTCATATTTTGCCCCTCAGAACAGACAAATGTCTGTCGGGCATAGCTTTAAGTCACAACAGTAATTATCATAGTTGATACAGTATCCGTGGTAATGACAGTCCGGTTAAAACCATGAAGCAACCTCAAATTCTCTTGCTCATAAACAAATACTTTGTATTATTTTTGGGACCCAACGGAATCCCACAAAAAACCCAATTGATAGAAATCGACTGAGAGCTTTCAATTTGTGTAGGAAAATAACTGCAGATGCTCATCAGTCTGAAGAAGGGTCTCGACCCGAAACGTCACCTATTCCTTCTCTCCAGGGGATGCTGCCTGACCTGCTGAGTTACTCCAGCATTTTGTGATACCTTCGAGAGTTTTCAATTGGTTTGGAAGGTACAACAAAGGCTGTAACTCTGCCGATACCGGACAGAGTGGCACAGCGGTCGGGTTGGTAAAAGATTCAGTTCATTCACCCTATCAATTCTCCTCATGTTTTGTGCATCTCCATAAGATTACCCCTTTTTCACTCAGGTGCTTATATGGAACGAGCTGCCGGAAGAGATAGTTGAGGCAGCCGCAAGAACCGAATTTAAAAGACACCTGGACAGGTACATGGATAGGACAGATTTATGGGCAATATGCAGAATGAGATGTTGGACTTTAGAGATAAAGGGGTGGAAACAGGCCCATTGGCCGGCCTGGTCATCTCTGGCCAGCAAACACACTATCCCAGGCGCCAGGGACAGTTTACAATTCTACAGAAGGCAATTAACAGATGATTGCCTTTGGACTCAGTGGGGCGAGGAGCCAGTTTCCACACTGTGTCTCTATAATCTAAAGACCAAAGAAACAGCAATATCGAATGTGATGCAGACAGGTGGATGGAACTGGATTTCAGCATCTCAAAGCAAATCTCTTCTGTTCCATGTTCAACATTAATTTCCTTCCAGGGTATCCCACTGTGGCAATCATCAACGATAAAGACCTTGGGGATAATAAGATAGATAATGTCAGCTTCATCAGCATTAATTGATGCACCTAATGTGCGACTTGTCGGAAGATGATTGATTCATAACAACAGTCTAATGGTAACTTCATAACTACAAGAGAAGTTTCTCCATTCAGCTGATGGTCTTAAAGTGTTCAGATATTACTTGTTTTAGAAACCTGTTTAGAAGGTTGTTTTAAGAAACCTGTTTTTGAACAGGTGTGTGGATCGGACAGGTTTAGAGGGATATGGGCCAAACGCAGGCAGGTGGGACTAGTGCGGATGGGGCATGTTGCTCATAGAAACATAGAAACATAGAAACATAGAAACATAGAAAATAGGTGTAGGTGGAGGCCATTTGACCCTTCGAGCCAGCACCGCCATTCATTGTGATCATGGCTGATCATCCACAATCAGTAACCTGTGCCTGCCTTCTCCCCATATCCCTTGATTCCACTAGCCCCAAGAGCTCTATCTAACCCTCTTTTAAATTCATCCAGTGAATTGGCCTCCACTGCCTTCTCCTGCAGAGAATTCCACAAACTCTCTGGGTGACAAAGTTTCTTCTCACCTCCTCCGTCTTAAATGGCCTCCCCTTTATTCTTAGACTGTAGCCCCTGGTTCTAGACTCACACAACATTGGGAACATTTATCTAGCTTGTCCAATCGTTTTATAATTTTATTGGGGGCAAGTTGGGTCGGGGGGCCTGTTTCCACACAGTATGGCTCCATGACTGAAGAAGTCTGAAGAAGGGTCTCGACCCGTAACGTCACCCATTCCTTCTCTCCATAGATGCTGCCTGTCCCACTGAGTCACTCCAGCTTTTTGTGACTCTTTGACACTATGAATCTAAGTGACTGCTTCCTCTTTCAATTGGTTGAATAGTTACTCTGTTGTTAAATTTCTAAAGCTCAACTCCCAACTGAAGACTTCCTGGTGCTTTGGCCAACAGAGATGCATAAACAAGTGTGAATGCATCAATGGTCAAGGGCACAACAACTCTCATACCTTCTATCAATGCAAACACTGTCGTGCTTTATGCCATGAAACTTTAAATGACTGGACTTCCTGACAAGTTATGGGTTGTAGCGTAATGGAGGAAATTCATGGGAAACAAGGCAGAGATGAACAGCTTCCTTTCACGGGCAATTTTAATTTTTTTGCCACAATCAGATCTGCTTCCAACTGTGTAATTGTGTCCATCTTTTCATAAGCAGTAACACATCTTCATAATGGAAACCTTCGCTTCCAAATGGAACCAACATGACCATGAGCCGAAAGGCTATTAATCGATCACTTTGACGCTGGATTTACACTGGAAATTTGGTTCACCTCACGCATTATCCCAACTTTTCCACTACGATACGATACGATAGAACTTTATTTATCCCAAGGGGGAAATTGATCTGCCAACAAGATACAAGATGTGCAAAGATTGGGATGGGGGTGGGGGTGGGGACGGGAGTCAATCTACCCCACGACAGAAGGGGGAGGAGTTTGATAGCCACAGGGAAGAAGGATCTCCTGTGGCGTTGTGTGCTGCATCTTGGTGGGACCAGTCTGTTGCTGAAGGCGCTCCTCAGGTTGACCAGCGTGTCAAACACAATGTCAGCAGATCCGTGTTTATTGTAAGGCAGACACATAGTAATAATACAAAGCAGTGTAGCGACCATAGAGAATGGTCCAGGTCGTCGAACCCTCGGATTGGCCAGCGAGGTCACGTGGGAACGCGACCATGGGGATTGGTCCAGGGAACGACATCGCTGATTGGCCAGCGATGTCATGTGCGCGTTTGGCGCCCGATTTAGTCAGTTCGGCGAAGTCTTCAAGGAAGACAGTAAGTTTGTATTGGTTGTCCTGTACCTTGTTGTTTAACTCTGTATTCGTGTATTGCGGCTGCAATAAACTTCGTCTACAACCAACAAGTTTCGGACTCGCCATAGCAGCACTATACACATATGCATGCACATGCACATGCACAGACACGCAGACACACACACACATGCACACACACATGCACACACACAGACACACACACACACACACACATATATATATATATATATACACATATTCACATGCACAAATTTTATACATACGTGTGTGTATGTAACTGTATATAATGCATTATATCTATAATGTCATATATAACGTGTCATACACAGATACACACACGCATGTATAAAACTGGAATTTAGAAGGACGAGAGGGGACCTTACAGAAACGTATAAAATTATGTAAAGGACTGGACAAGCTAGATTCAGGAAAAATGTTCCTAATGTTGGGGGAGTCCAGAACCAGGGGCCACAGTCTAAGAATAAAGGGGAGACCATTTAAAACTGAGATGAGAAAGAACCTTTTCACTCAGAGAGTTGTGAATATGTGGAATTCTCTGCCACAGAGGGCAGTGGAGGCCAATTCACTGGACGAATTTAAAAGAGAGTTAGATAGAGCTCTAGGGGCTAGCGGAATCAAGGGATATGGGGAGAAGGCAGGCATGCGTTACTGATTGTGGATGATCAGCCATGATCACAGTGAATGGCGGTGCTGGCTCGAAGGGCTGAATGGCCTCCTCCTGCACCTATTTTCTATGTTTCTGTTTCTACACACACATATATATATATGTACATATTCACACACACAAATTATATACATATGTGTATATGTATATATCTGTATGTATAATATTTTATATATAATGTTATATGAAGATACAGACATTTCTGTATATATATATAAATATATATCTATAATGACATATACATGTAGAGGGATAGGTAGAGAGATAGATAGATAGATAGATAGATAGATAGATAGATAGATAGATAGATAGATAGATAGATAGATAGATAGATAGATAGATAGATAGATGTTGACCTTGCTCTTGAATCCAAAGTAACAATGTTTGCCGGTTCAGCCATTTTCTTTGTACATATTTGTGTGTGCTACAACTTTCTTTGGGCTTACGCCTCTTCGGCCAGTGGCATTATGTGTCGTTGAAAATCATTTTAAAAAGCGGCTAAAGGCTTCAATAAATGTGTCAGGTTCGAGAACCTTCAAACACCTCGGCTCAAACACCATGGCTGAAATTCCAAATTGTTTTCACGAGATCAGCAATCGATAAGGATTATTTCTATGATGCAGATGGACGGCACTTGCAAACAGTCTGATAAGTACTTTTATTAGTTCTGGCTTGAGCAAAGGTTATTGGGATTTTCTTCTGACATCAGAGTTTGTTTAATCGTGCCAGACATAGGAGACATTTAATGCATTTGTACGGCACTGTGTACTTTCTCTATCCGAAAGTTAATAAACAAAGTAAATCCTAGCAGCTCTGTGGTGAATTCAAAATATACATTTCATTGTGCTGGAAAACACGTTCAGACGGACTGATCAAATGTAATATTGAATGGAGCCCTTATCCAGCACTAATGTCACACTTGAGCCAACTAGGAAATCATATGTAGAGGAATAAAGGATTTCGGCTATATAGCAGGGCATGGTGGAACAGCGGTAGAGTTGCTGCCTTACAGCGCAAGAAACCAGGGTTCGATCCTGACTACAGGTGCTGTCTGTATGGAGTTTGTATGTTCTACCTATGACCACGTGGGTTTTCTCCAGGTGCTCCTTATGACATTATGACCTGACAATGAAAGCTTTTTCGCACAGTTCAGAAATACTCTGTGAAGCCACTTTGTGGTTGTCATGGTAGGCTATTGCAAGGTGTTCCGGGATTCCTGCTGAAATTTAAACAGTGTCCACTTTTTGATTCCTAATGTAAGTTCTTTTTTTTTTTGTTTCTCCGAGTGTCAGATTGCGAGTTGTAAATTTGCTCAAAATATGTAACATGAAAGTTAGGCTTCATCCAACACTTGGTTGCTCATTACAGACGCTTTGATCCTGGCGTCTTTGAAATTCCTGCTCTCATCAATAATTCACTTTCAGGTGTAAATCTAGGTACTGCAGCCCCGTTCTGACATAATCTTTGTTCAGCTGAGCTTTCAAACAGCATTTTAATTTCAAAAACAACAAACCACTCCAGCAAAGCAAACGCAAACATGTTAAGGTTCGACTGAGTGTCTAAGCTGAAATAATTCAAAAGGGTCACAACATTGACTTTCATACTGGTATTAAAACATCTGAGAGATCTCTTGTGGCTTTTGTTACAGGTAGCTTGGTTCCTTCAGCATAAGATTATGCTGACTGTCGACTGCCCCGATGTGTCTAAGGCCAGTATTTAAATAATCACGATAGACACCAAAAGCCGGAGTAACTCAGCGGGACAGGCAGCATCTCCGGAGAGAAGGAATGGGTGACGTTTCGGATCGAGACCCTTCTCACCGTTGACACCTGTCTTCCTAATGTAGATTATTTGATGAATTGCTTATTCTTTTCAGGTATCTAGTTAAAAGAATCTGGCTTTCTTTCTCTCTTTTAAGATTGTGTTGCTAAAGTTGCCAAGACTGACGCATGGAGTCTGACACATCTCTCCTAGGCCCGAGGGTCTGAACATTATCAGCCTTTGTGTGGTGACTATTTGCACACCTTGGGTCTGCAAGCAATGAGTTTCACTGTGACAATAAAGTATTGAACTCAATTCAATATACACATGTAAATCTCCCATGTCAATAGCTGTCACAAAATGCTGGAGTAACTCAGCGGGTCAGGCAGCATCGGGAGCTCCGGCAGCGGCAGCGTGTTCGCCCACCCCGGATCGCGGGGCTTGGGTCGGCCCGCCGCGGACCTTTCACGGCCTGGAACGTAGCAACGACACCAGCCTGGCCGCGGGAGAAGACGGCAGGGGAAGGGAAAAGACATTCTGGCCTTCCATCACAGTGAGGAGGTGACTGGAGGAGACTCACTGTGATGGATGTTTCTTTTTGGTTGGGGTTGTGTAATTTGCTTATTTTATTGCTTTTATTGTTGGACTGTGGGTGACTAAATTTCGTCCAAAAAAATTGTTTTTTGGATGACAAATAAAGATATCTTGAATCTCTTGAATCTTGAATCTCTGGAGGGAAGGAATGGGTGACGTTTCGGGTCGAGACCCTTCTTCAGTCTGAGGAAGGGTCTCGACCAGAAACGTCACCCATTCCTTCTCTCCCGAGATGCTGCCTGACCCGCTGAGTTACTCCAGCATTTTGTGATACCTTCGATTTGTACCAGCATCTGCAGTAATTTTCCTCCGTGATAATAGCAACAGTGCATCCACTGATTGTTTATGCCGTGTAATGCATGTTATATTATTAGAGTCGTAGAGTCATACAGTGTGGAAACAGGCCCTCTGGCCCAACTTACCCCCACCGACCAACATGTCCCATCGACACTAGTCCCACCTGCCTGCGTTTGGCTCCAAACCTGTCCTATCCATGTGCCTGTCTAAAGGTTTCTTAAACGTTGCGATAGTCCCTGCCTCAACCACCTCCTCCGGCAGCTTGTTCCATACACCCACCACCCTTTGTGTAAAAAAGTTACCTCTCGGGTTCCTATTAAATCTTTTCCCTCTCATCTTAAAGCTCTGGTTCTCGATTCCCCTACTTCGGACAAGAGTACTGTGTGCAGTTTTGGTCTCCAAATTTGAGGAAGGATATTCTTGCTATTTAGGGCGTGCAGTGTAGGTTTACTAGGTTAATTCCCGGAATGGCGGGACTGTCATATGTTGAAAGACTGGAGCGACTAGGTTTGTATACACTGGAATTTAGAAGGATGATAGGGGATCTTATCGAAACGTATAAGATTATTAAGGGGTTGGACATGTTAGAGACAGGAAACATGTTCCCAATGTTGGGGGAGTCCAGAACCAGGGGCCACAGTTTAAGAATAAGGGGTAGGCCATTTAGAACAGAGATGAGGAAAAACTTTTTTAGTCAGAGAGTTGTGAATCTGTGGAATTCTCTGCCTCAGAGGGCAGTGGAGGCCAATTCTCTGAATACATTCAAGAGAGAGCTAGATAGAGCTCTTAAGGATAGCGGAGTCAGGGGGTATGGGGAGAAAGCAGGAACGGGGTACTGATTGAGAATGATCAGCCATGATCACATTGAATGGCGGTGCTGGCTCGAAGGGCCGAATGGCCTACTCCTGCACCTATTGTCTATTGTCTATTGTAAGAGACTCTGTTCGTTAACCCGATCTATTCCTCTCATGATTTTGTGCAGCTCTATAAGATCACCCCTCATCCGCCTGCCCCCGAGTCCTTGGCAACGAGGCTGAACTAAAGGCTCTGTCACTGCTGCAAGAACGCAGTGGGTAAACAAGGTTCTGGGATGGTTGACCAGAGACACAAGTGATGGTGGAATCTGAAACAAAGAAAACAAACTGCTGGAAGAATGGGCTAATACTGATCCCTGATTCAACACCAGTCAGACAGAACACTCGGATACGGCACCAGTAGAGCTGCTGCCTCACAGCGCCAGAGACCTAGGTTCAATCCTGACCTCGGGTGCTGTCTGTGTGGAGTTTGCACGTTCTCCCTTGTGCCCGTGTGGGTTTCCTCTGGGTGCTCCGGTTTCCTCCTACATCCGGAGGACGCGCGGGTTTGTAGGTTAATTGGCCCTCTATAAATTGCCCCCTCATGTGTAGAGAGTGGATGAGAAAGTGGGATAACAGAGAACTATTGTGAGCTACACACTAGGGGCAATTTACAGAAGCAATTAACCAACTGACCTGCACGTCGTTGGAGTGTGGGAGCTCCTCGACTCTCCCACTGGTGGAAACATCCTCTCCACATCCACTCTATCCGGGCCTTTCACTATTAGGTAAGTTTCAATGAGGTCCCCTCTCATCCTTCTAAGCCCCAGCGAGTCCAGGCCCAGTGGCGTCGAACGCTGATCACATGTTAATAATTCTATCAAAGTGGTAGATAGTCACTGGTCTCTGGTTGTGGTAGGATGATTCAGTTGTCTGATAACAGTTGGGAAGAAACTGTCCCTGAATCTAATCTGGTGGTGCGCGTTCTCACACTTCTGTGCGTTTCGCTTCGGCCCACCGTGTCCGCGCCAACCGCCGATCCCCGAACAACTAACACGACCCTACACACACAAGGGACAATCTACAGTTGTACCAAGCCAATTAACCTACGAACCTGTACGCCTATGGAGTGCGGGATGAAACCGATGATCTCGAAGAAGACCCGCGCAGGTCACGGGGAGAACGAACAAAGTCAGTACGTTCGTTATTTGTCTGGATTAAAGAGGTGGCTGGATTAAAGAGTTGCCGGAATATCGGTGGTTACTTTCTTCCTATAAAACATGGGGTCAAATTTGACAGTGCTGGAAATTGTCACGAGAACTACAAAGCATTGCGTTAAGGTGAGAGGGGCAAAGTTTAAAGGAGATGTGCGGGCCGAGTTTTTCTTTTTGCAAATAATAATAATTATCATGCATTTCCCAGTTCATGGTGACAGGGCCATTTGGTTGGCATTGTGCAGAGATCAGCCACTCTGCTTGCCCGACGATGGTACACTTATACGAGCAGAGGCGTTTCCAAGTTTTCAATAGACAATAGACAATAGGCAATAGGTGCAGGAGGAGGCCATTCAGCCCTTCGAGCCAGCACCACCATTCAATGTGATCATGGCTGATCATTCTCAATCAGTACCCCGCTCCTGCCTTCTCCCCATACCCCCTGACTCCGCTATCCTTAAGAGCTCTATTTAGCTCTCTCTTGAATGCATTCAGAGAATTGGCCTCCACTGCCTTCTGAGGCAGAGAATTCCACAGATTCACAACTCTCAGACTGGAAAAGTTTTTCCTCATCTCAGTTCTAAATGGCCTACCCCTTATTCTTAAACTTTGGCCCCTTGGTTCTGGACTCCCCCAACATTGGGAACATGTTTCCTGCCTCTAACGTGTCCAACCCCTTAATAATCTTATACGTTTCGATAAGATCTCCTCTCATCCTTCTAAGAATGCTTAGACTAGGAAATCTTCACCATCCGAGAATGCTTGACTAGGAAATGCGAAACACAAAATCACAACAGCAGCATTTTCCCCTCTGCGGTTTTTGGGTGTGGTGATAGTGCTGGCAGGAAAAGAAAGCTTTGGCCTTGCGGCAACTGTAAGCCAGCACGACTAGCTGGCAGGCAACTTCACTGTTTCCATTTCGGGAGATCTCAGTTGTACTCAGGGAAAGGAATGGGTCAATTGACAAGGAAGAAAGTCAGCAAATCTTCGAAAGCGTGTCGTAATCTTTCCACTGCTGGGCACTACTGCCACTGGCAATGAACTATATCCCAGTTTATTCACAAAATGCTGGAGTATCTCAGCAGGTCAGGCAGCATCTCGGGAGAGAAGGAATGGGTGACGTTTCAGATGAACTATGGCAATGAACTATAACCCAGTTTAGTTTGGTTTAGAGATGCAGTGCGGAAACAGGCCCTTCGGCCCACCGTGTCCACGTCGACCAGCGATCCCCCACACATTATCACCATCCCACACACACTAGAGACAAGTTTACATTTTATACCAAGCTAATTAACCTACAAACCTGTACGTCTTTGGAGTGTGGGAGGACATTGCACTCTTGCCCTCTCACAGCCCCTGTGGGGCAGTGATAGAGCTGCTGCCTCACTACGCCAGAGACTCTGGTTCGATCCTGACCTTGGGTGCTGTCAGTGTGCTGTTTGCTCGTTCTCCCCGTGACCGCCTGGGCTTTCTCCGGGATCTTCAGTTTCCTCCCACATTTTGGAACAACAGTCAATATATCTCATGAAACCCTGAAAATTGGACTCAGAGTCTGAACTTATGTTTTTCTGCATTCATCAAGGAAGGAACTTCAAAACAAGAACAATGAACCATTTTTTTCCTTTCACAATAGACAATAGACAATAGGTGCAGGAGGAGGCCATTCGGCCCTTCGAACCAGCACCACCATTCAATGTGATCATGGCTGATCATTCTCAATCAGTACCCCGTTCCTGCCTTCTCCCCATACCCCCTGACTCCGCTATCATTAAGAGCTCTATCTAGCTCTCTCTTGAATGCGTTATGTGTCTGCATCTTTCGGACTTGAAGGGCACAGGATAGCGCTGAAAGGCTGGAAGCCCGTAAGTACGGACTCAATGTGGTCATCTTTCTTACACTCTTGCACTAAGTATGATTGTGCCTAATGTACAATAGGAATACCATTGAACACAAGCAAAGTAGAGGGTTTCACTGCACTTGGGTACATGTGACAATAACGTACCATTGAACCATTGAACCAAAACCAAACCTTCCATGTCAAGGCCAACATGGGGGAGGTATTCCTTTACCCATCGAGCATCTCTGGAGGACATGGATACCCAACGTTATGGGTCGGGACCCTTCGTCAGACTGATTGTAATTGGGGACTGCGGGGGGGGGGGGGGGTGGGGGGGGGGGGGGTGGGGGGGGGGGAGAGAAAGCTGGATAACAGGTGGGGTCAGAACTTTCTAACTTTTCCAGCTTTCTCTCCCCCCCACCCCCCACTACAGTGTCTGAAGATGAGTCCTGACTTGAAACGTCATCTACCATGTCCTCCAGAGACGCTGCCTGAACTGACAAGTTACTCCAGCACTTTGTGTTTTTTACTTAAGATTCCAGCATCTGCAGTTCATTGTTTCATTCCCTGTTCACATCCTTGTGCAGTAAGGTAATCGATGCTTTACAATAAATGCATTTTGATATTACTGCATCCTATTAAATAAAACTTCTGAACAGCAGTTATTGTAACACCAACATAAACACTTGCTAACTGCATATTCATGCCAGCTTGGACCTTATTCCATGTGAATTTATGCAAAATTTCTGGATTTGCTTACATTATCCTTCTGAACTTATTTGAAATGATCTTTTCTGGCCTCATTTCAAGTCCCTTTTGTACACATTTACAATTACCGTCTAAAAACATTATGAATAATTGGCATTTGAGGGATATTTTTCTTCTTGCACTGATTAGAAATGTTATGAATATTGTTTCGAGCATTCCCCACAATAAACATGGTGGTGCTAATTATTCCCAGGAGTAATCCAAATACCCTGAAGCTGGGATTCAACTTTACACGCTGCCAAAAATGTCCGATTTATGTACTCAAGGACTAAATGAGCAAATGCTACTCAACCCAAATAGCTCTGCAATCGAACGGTTTTAGTCAGAGGGTAGTTCATCTGTGGAACTCATTGCCACAAAGGCCTGTCTAGGCCAAGTCAGTGGATATTGCTGATGGGCCGAATGGCCTAATTCTGCTCCTATCACTCATGACCTTACAAGCCCACAATGTCCGTGGTGAAAATGACGGCAGGATAAACTAATCTCTTCCGCCTGCAGTACACTTTCTATGGTGCATCTGTAGAAGTTTGTAAGAGTGATTGGAGCCATGTCGAATTTTCTCAGTCTCCTAAGGAAGTATTCTTAAACTGTGGCCCCTTGTTCTGGGCTCCCCCAACATGGGGAACATTTTTCCTGCATCTAGTCTGTCCAATCCCTTAAGAATTTTATATGATTCTATAGGATCCCCTCTCATCCTAAATTCCAGTGAATATAAGCCCAGTCGACCAATTCAACTTGAACCAACGACACCAATGTAACAAGATGTAACCATGTGTCTTGACTTGACTTGACTAAAGAGCAGTAGCAGTTGTATCAACACAATTAACAATGCAGTTAGGACTTTAAGTCCCAGTAACTTTGAATTTCTAGACATTAGATTTTAGACTTTGGAGATAGAGATACAGTGTGGAAACAGGCCCTTCGGCCCACCAAGTCCACGCTGACCAGCGATCATCCCGTACACCAGCACTGTGCTACACATGCGACAATTTACAGTTCACAGAAGCCAATTAACCTACAAACCTGTGCACCTTTGGGGTGTGGGAGGAAACCGGAGCACCCGGAGAAAACCCACGCAGGTCACGGGGAGAACGTACAAACTCCGTACAGACGGCGCCCGTAGTCGGGATCGATCCCGGGTATCTGGCACTGTAAGGCAGCAACTGTAAGGCAGCAACTCTACCGCTGCGCCACCGTGACACCCCAAAATATATCCAAAATATATAAAAATCTTTTGAAACAAAATAGATGACATGTGAACCATTATTCCCGATGATAAAAGTCCCCTGCTACTGACTATCAGGGTCTCTCACATGTACTTCCACTACTATTTCTTCCTACATTTTAGAGATACAGCGCGGAAACAGGCCCTTCGGCCCACCGAGTCCGCGCCGCCCAGCGATCCCCGCACATTAACACTATCCTACACACACTAGGGACAATTTTTACATTTACCCAGTTAATTAACCTACAAACCTGTACGTCTTTGGAGTGTGGGAGGAAACCGAAGATCTCGGAGAAAACCCACGCAGGTCACGGGGAGAACGTACAAACTCCGTACAGACAGCACCCGTAGTCAGGATCGAACCTGAGTCTCCGGCGCTGCATTCGCTGTAAGGCAGCAACTCTACCGCTGCGCCACCGTGCCACATTCTGGGAGTAACCCTGGCAAAGTGTTTTCTGTAGTTCTTGCGGCTTTACTCCCATGTGTTATCGTTACAGGTCACTAAAACTCTCTCAAGCTCACTGCACTTCTCAGCATCGTGATGTCTCTTTTCATCTAAATTCTTTCTAAGAATAGCGAGATGTTTAGCATCCAGATGCCAGGTTTATTGGGCAGGAGACAGCATTTAAAATCCCATCCTGGCAGCTGGGGAAATTAAATTCAGTTAATTAAATAAATCTGCGAGTGAAAACCTATTATCATTAAAGGTGATCATGAAGCTACCGGGCTGGCTGGGATGGCATCTGGCAGTATTAACATCCTGAAGGACAGGAATCTGCCATTCCTGCAACGTTTGACCATTATCCAACCTCCGGCCCACCAGTGAGCCTGAGTCAGTGAACCGTCTTCGGAGTCCAGTTTAGTTTAGAGATACATACAGCACCAAAACCAGGCCCCTCGGCCCACCGGGTCCGCGCCGACCAGCGATCCCCCCCGCACGCAAACACCATCCTACACACACACACACACTAGGGACACAATCTACAATCTACAGTTTTCACCAAAGGCTATTGGCCTACAAACCCGCACGTCTTCAGAGTGTGGGAGGAAACCGGAGTTACCTGGAGAAAACCCACGTGGGTCGCGGGGAGAACGTACAAACTCCGTGCAGACAGCACCGGTAGTCAGGATCCAACCCGAGTCTTCGGCGCTGTAAGGCAGCAAATCTACCGCTGTGCCACCCATTGCACTTTAGACGATCTATGTCACTTAGTTCAAAGCCATTATAGGATGTGGGACCAATAGACAATAGGTGCAGGAGGAGGGCATTCGGCCCTACGAGCCAGCACCGCCATTCAATGTGATCATGGCTGATCATTCTCAATCAGTACCCCGTTCCTGCCTTCTCCCCATACCCCCTGACTCCGCTATCCTTAAGAGCTCTATCCAGCTCTCTCTTGAATGCATTCAGAGAATTGGCCTCCACTGCCTTCTGAGGCAGAGAATTCCACAGATTCACAACTCTCTGACTGAAAAGGTTTTTCCTCATCTCCGTTCTAAATGACCTACCCCTTATTCTTAAACTGTGGCCCCTTGTTCTGGACTCCCCCAACATTGGGAACATGTTTCCTGCCTCTAACGTGTCCAACCCCTTAATAATCTTATACGTTTCGATAAGATCTCCTCTCATCCTTCTAAATTCCAGTGATGAGGGCGACAATGGGCACGCCTTGTCTGCCGGCTTGTACATTGCAACATCTCAGACCCGCTCCACATTTACCTTTTTCTTTTTGTTTCATTATCAAAAAATACTTAATTGAAGAAATAAATATAGACAAAACATGATCCTTCCAAAACTCCATCCGACACTCTCGGAGGCTATACACACATTCTACACAGATATTCAATGCACCAATTACACAAAGTTACCGCTACACCTTTACGGGATCTGCTCACGGAGCATCTCTGCTTTCCCGAAAGCTGCTGGCTGGATTGAGTGCTCGAGTTGTCCAATTTAACCCTCTTCAGAGGCGAGGTGAGGGGGGTGGCAAATCATTGCTGTAACTTCACTTCCACAAGTAAAGTACCATCAATCAGAAAAGGCACTCTTTGGTTCGGAGGCAGCTGTGTCATCGGACAGCTCTTTCCCCCGTATAAGATAACATAGTTGCTGTTCTACCAATGCTGGCAGATTGGTTCTCTGAGAAGGTTAATTTAGCTTGGAGATGTAGCGCGGAAACACCGGCGAGTCCACACCGACCAGTGATCCCCGCTCTCCCACCCTCGCCCGTGGCAGTTTACACCGATACCAAGCCAATTCACCTACAAACCTGCACGCCTTTGGAGGGTGGGAGGAAACCGAAGATCTCGGAGAAAGCCCACACGGGTCTTGGGGAGAGCGTACAAACTCTGTACGGAAAAGCGCTTGTAGTCGGGATCGAACCGGGGTCTCTGGCGCTGAAGTAAGTTTAGAGACCGCAGTCTCTGTAAGGCAGCAACTTTACCGCTGCACCACCTCACTGCCTTCTCCCAGAGAGACTGCTTCCACTTTCCCTTGCAATCCTACTGTTGCTGCCAAGCGAATTCTCCGCTGACGCACGACATAATTGCCACTCAATACGAAGGCTGAAAGCCAGCGTGTGTTTGCGGTCTTTAAGCTTACTTCAATTATGCCATATAATACATGTGGGGCATTATGGTATCTCACACAGTTAACAGCTGCTGATTTTGTTAGGTTAGGTCTGCTCACTAATAACTAAATTGATCGGCACTCGCGTGATTGTGTGGTAATAGATGAGAGACAATGCAAAGTAGATGTGATTATACTCACAGCAAGTTAATCGCCAAATTAAAGGAAAAGACTCCACCACAGGCAGCAGGTAGAAACATTCTTTCAAGCAGGCTAAACCTGTCAGAACACAGCAACATTTCCATACTGATCCATATTCAGACCTCATATTAACCTGTTCACTGCCAATTGTGTTTACTCTATTGGCCAACCCTGCAGTGCTGCCAGATCTACAGGCCTTCATGGTCAGGCCAAGAACTCTGCACTTACAAGAAAAGGAACTTGAAAATGGTGTCAAAGTGACAAGGCTGTATACTGCAGTCGGTATGAACATTGACTTCTCTAACTTCAGATAGCCCTTGCTTTCCCTCTCTCTCTCCATCCCCTCCCCCTTCCCAGTTCTCCCACTAATCTTCCTGTCTCCGACTACATCCTATCTTTGTCCCGCCCCCTCCCCTGACATCAGTCTGAAGAAGGGTCTCAACCCGAAACGTCACCTGTTCCTTCTCTCAGGAGATGCTGCCTGACCCGCTGAGTTACTCCAGCTTCGTGTCCCTACCCTGGAAACCTGAGCACCCGGAGAAAACCCTCGCAGGTCACGGGGAGAAGGTACAAACTCCCTACAGACAGCACCAGTAGTCAGGATCGAACCTGGGTCTCTGGCGCTGTAAGCGCTGTAAGGAAGCAACTCTACCCTAATTGAACATGATTCAGTTTCTCAGTATGTAAAAAAAAAGAGAGAGAAAAAAAAAATCAGAAGTCATCTGTTGACATTTTGGTCGGAACCAATGACACTGTGTGTGTTTGCTCTGCTGTTTTGATGGTGGGCAGTGCAAGGATAATTAGTCATGACTCAGAAAGGCAATGGGGTAGAGTCCGCTCTAAGCTGGCCCCGTTTGGCAGATCACCCTTCATGAATAGAAAAAAATCATCAACTAGAAATCATTAAATGGACCAGATGGGATTTTATGTTTTCATGGCATTCTGAGTGCCCTGAGATGATAAGGTCCCAAGGGGAGAAGGGGGGGGGGAAGCTTTCTGATGAAATGTAGAAATGCGGAGCAGACAGGAAAATAGTTCGTCCTCAGCGCCCTTGACTAACGAATTCTAAAAGCACTGGCTTACCAGCAGAATTATTTTTTTTGCTTGAAGTTGCACGAATGATACCTTATGACCCTCAGACTATCCTAGTCTGAAGAAGGGTCTCGACCCGAAACGTCCCCCATTCCTTCTCTCCAGAGATGCTGCCTGTCCCGCTGAGTTACTCCAGCTTTTTGTGTCCATCTTGATTACACGTTGCTGGCTTTCCCTTGCACTAAAACGTACTCCCCTATCATGTATCTGCGCACTGCAAATGGCTCAGTTGTAATCACGCATTGTCTTTCTGCTGACTGGATAGCAGGCAGCAAAAGCTTTTCACTGTACCTCGGTACACGTGACAATAATACACTAAACTAAACTAACGATTGTTTTATACGATTCGGCAGGGGAATTGCAGTCTGATAGGTACATTTTAGGGAAAGCGTGTTGTGGAAGATGGGAATAGACAATAGACAATAGGTGCAGGAGGAGGCCATTCGGCCCTTCGAGCCAGCACCGCCATTCAATGTGATCATGGATGATCATTCTCAATCAGTACCCCGTTCCTGCCTTCTCCCCATACCCCCTGACTCCGCTATCCTTAAGAGCTCTATCTAGATCTCTCTTGAATGGAGAGTGGAAGAGAGGTGACATCTTACTTAAACCAGCTGTGGAGACGGACATGTTTAGTTTAGTTTAGTTTAGTTTAGTTTAGAGATGCAGCGCGGAAACAGGCCCTTCGGCCTTCTGGGTCCGCGCCGACCAGCGATCCCCGCACATTAACACGGTCCTATGCACATTAGGGACAATCTTTACAATTTTACCAAGCCAATTTACCTGCATACCTGTACGTCTTTGGAGTGTGGGAGGAAACCGAAGATCTCAGAGAAAACCCACGCAGGTCACGGGGGAGAACGTACAAACTCCGTACAGACGGGGCCCGTGGTTGGGATCGAACCTGGGTCTTGGGCGCTGCATTCGCTGTAAGGCAGCAACTCTACCGCTGCGCCACCGTGGCCACCCAAGTGATGGCCAAAGAGGGAGCTATAACATGATAGACTGAGATTATCACAGGTCTGAGGAGGCACAAGAGAACGCAAGTAATCGGACTAATGCACAGGGTAAAGGACAAGCCAAGCTTTCTGTTCTCAGTTTTTGATCGGATTATTGGCATGCCTTCGTTCCAAAGCTAAATGGCAAGAACAGCAATTTAGTCAGACAAAAGCTTGCCATAACATGGTGCACTGTGCCAACGACAGCATGCGCTGTGAGAAAATCAATCCAGCTACTTCAAGATGCCTTGTAACGTTTATGAATGGCTGTTCCGTGTCTTGCTGCACGTCTGAATGAAGATCGGGGGGGGGGGGGGATTGAAAATTACCTCGAGTGCTTTGCACTGAAAAATAATGAAGGAATACAAACAGCTTTGGGAGCTGGCCACTGAGGAGCTAGCACAAACTTGTTCATTCACAAAAAAATGGATTTAACACAGTGAGTGGCGCAGCTGGTAGAGCTGCTGCCTCACGGTGGATGGACACAGAGTGCTGGAGTAACTCAGCGGGTCAGGCAGCATCTCTGGTGATATAGGATGGGCGACGTTACTGGTCGGGCCCCTTCCACCTCTGACCCGCGAGGCTCCACTGACCCGCGAGGCTCCACCACTGACATAGAAACATAGAAACATAGAAACATAGAAAATAGGTGCAGGAGTAGGCCATTCGGCCCTTCGAGCCTGCACCGCCATTCAATATGATCATGGCTGATCATCCAGCTCAGTAACCTGTACCTGCCTTCTCTCCATACCCCCTGATCCCTTTAGCCACAAGGGCCACTTCTAACTCCCTCTTAAATATAGCCAATGAACTGGCCTCAACTACCTTCTGTGGCAGAGAATTCCACAGACTCACCACTCTCTGTGTGAAGAAATGTTTTCTCATCTCGGTCCTAAAAGACTTCCCCCTTATCCTTAAGCTTTGACCCCTGGTTCTGGACTCCCCCAACATCGGGAACAATCTTCCCGCATCTAGCCTGTCCAACCCCGCAAGGCTCCACCACTGACCGGCGAGGCCACTCCACTGACCGGCGAGGCTCCACCACTGACCAGCGAGGCCACTCCACTGACCGGCAAGGCCACTCCACTGACCAGCGAGGCCACTCCACTGACCGGCGAGGCTCCACCACTGACCGGCGAGGCTCCACCACTGACCGGTGAGGTTACTCCACTGACCGGCGTGGCTCCACCACTGAACGGCGTGATTACTCCACTGACCGACGAGGCTACACCACTGACCGGCGAGGCTACTCCACTGACCGGCGAGGCTCCATCGCCCGGCTTCTCTGCAGCCTCCTGGGAGGACCAGAGAGAACACTCCAAAGACGTGCAGGTTTGTAGGTTAATTGACTGGGTAAATGTAAAAATTGTCCCTAGTGTGTGTAGGATAGTGTTAATGTGCGGGGATCGCTGGGCGGCGCGGACTGGGTGGGCCGAAGGGCCTGTTTCCGCGCTGTATCACAAAAAAAACACAAAAAAACAACAAAAAAACATGGAAACTCCACACAGAGAGCACCTGAGGTCGGAATCTACCCGCTGCGCTACCCGGGAGAAACCCTTTGCGTCACCCATTGCCGCTGCTTTTATCAAACCCATCTTAAATCTCCAAAACCATTTGCTTCGAGAGAAAATCTCATCTGTATGAGACCGTGAATCAAGAGACCATAAATGATAAGGGACTGAGAAAAGCTGCCTACAGATAAACTGCATTGATTGAACGATTATGATCCCCTTCACCCATTAACAGTATTTGACAAATCAATTATACAAATATACATTTGTTAGCAGTATTAAACAATCATTGAGTCTGCACTGCTTACAGAATATAATTTTGTTGCTACTTTGTTGTTGAAGATGCCTCTGCTGAAACCATAATGACTATTCAATCATAGCTAACAGAGCGATCAATAGATTGTACCGCGGTTAAATAATTGGCGAATGTTCTATTAAATAATCTGAGAAAACGCTTTGCACAAAAGCCTCAGGGGCTCCATGATCTCTTTGTATGGATCTGGTCAGTCAGCACGGTAGTAGCTACATTAGCGTTGCCAAAGCCAAGTGATGCAGACACTTTAACTCCTTCTCACACTCCCACACTGACCTTTCTGACCAGGGCCTCCTCCACTGTCAGAGTGAGTGAGGCCCAGTGCCAATTGGAGGAACAGCACCTCATATTTCACTTGTGCAGCTCACACCCCATAGGAAAGAACTGCAGATGCTGGTTTAAATCGAAGGTAGAAAAACGAAATGCTGGAGTAACTCAGCGGGACAGGCAGCATCTCTGGAGAGAAGGGATGGGTGACGTTTCGGGTCGTGAAGAAGGGTCTCAATCCGGAAAAGTCACCCAGTCCTTCTCTCCAGGGATGCTGCCTGTCCCGCTGAGTTACTCCAGCATTTTGTGCCTACCTTCGGTACGAATATTGACTTCTTTAACTTCAAGTAACCCTTGCTTTCCCTCTCTCTCCATCCCTCCCCCTTCCCAGTTCTCCGACCAGTCTGACTGTCCCCGGTTACTTTTTATCTGTTAGCTTTGTTGTTACCTTCTCCGAGCTAACGATGATCTATTCTACATTCTCAGTGATCTCCCACCCCCTTTGATGCCTCGTATTCACACCTTACACTTCCTCGTCTCTGTATCTCCCCCCGTCCCCCTCCCCTGGCTCTCAGTCTGAAGAAGGGCCTCGACCCGAAACGTCACCCATTCCTTCTCTCCGGAGATGCTGCCTGTCCCCGCTGAGTTACTCCAGCATTTTTTTTTCTATCTTCGATTTAAACCAGGATCTGCAGTTCGTTCCTACACCAGTGATATTATGATCTTACTTTGCAAATTACTATCCAAGAATATAAAAAGCTGACAATTTAACATGTGCTTCCAACATCTATTTGAGCAGAAGGCAATGATTACATGAGTTCTACTTTATGGGGGAAATGGAGAATTTGACTGACATTATTGCCTTAATCTTCATTCAGTTTTTTGAAAGATACATAACCTTTTTGTTCGCTTGCTATCTTGGAATTTTAAATTTTTTAAAAACCCATTTGAAATAGACATTTAATAGAATATATGCTCAAGTTTATTCAAGTAAGCCCGAGGTTATTTATATTTGATGCAAAAAAAGGGACATTTCCCTGCTGGTTCCTCTTCAGAACGAAGTTTCAGGCGGCAAAGGTGCAGAATCTTCGTGCAAAATTTATTACATTTACATTGAAAATTCTGCACGGTGAATATTTTCTGAATATCTAATAGAGTTTTAAAAAAGGACATAAAATGAACATTAAATGGAGTGGTTTGGATCCCATTGTTATTGATGTGACAAAGATGTATTGGGGCACGGTGGCGCAGCGGTAGACTTGCTGCCTTACAGCGAATGCAGCGCCGGAGACTCAGGGCGCTGACTGTACGGAGTTTGTACGTTCTCCCCGTGACCTGCATGGGTTTTCTCCGAGATCTTCGGTTTCCTCCCACACTCCAAAGACGTACAGGTATGTAGGTAAATGTAAAAATTGTTCCTAGTGTGTGTAGGATAGTGTTAGTGTGTGGGGATCGCTGGGCGGCGCGGACTCGGTGGGCCGAAGGGCCTGTTTCCGCGCTGTATCTCTAAATCTAAATCTAAACACCGTGGAGCACATAGACACCAGTTGCCCCAAACATCGGCCACCGAATGGTGAACGAGGTCTGGTTGACCTGGACGATGACACGTTGGCCTGGCTCGCCTCAACGGAGCTGCAGGTCTAAAAGACATACGACAGAAGAAGTAGAAGGAACTGCGAGCCAACAGCTCTACCAGCTGCACCACTCGATAGCCCTTGTGTGGATGGACAAGCTGACCAAGGAATCCAGTCTTCAAAACTCTATTTGAATTGTTATGAAAGTAGCACGAATTGAATGGTTTAATACAATGATTTCTTCAGTTTATGCCACTTTCAGTCGGTCCATTTATTTCACAAAATGCTGGAGTAACTCAGCGGGTCAGGCAGCATCTCAGGAGAGAAGTTTCGGGTCGAGACCCTTCTTCAGACTGATTCAGTTGGTCCATGTTTTCTAGTGTGGCGCACAGTGGCTCAGCAGGTACAGCTGCCGTCTCGCAGCACAAAAGCCCCCAGGTTCGATCCTGACCTCGGCTGCTGTCCGTGTGGTGTTTTTTGCCCATTCTCCCTATGAAACCCATGAGGGTTTCCTTCGGGTGTTCTTATTTCCTCCCATAACCCAAAGATGTGCAGGACGTGCAGGCTTTTAGATTTTAGATTTAGATTTAGAGATACAGCGTGGAAACAGGCCCTTCGGCCCACTGAGTCCGCGCCGCCCAGCGATCCCCGCACACTAACACTATCCTACACACACTAGGGACAATTTTTACATTTACCCACTCAATTAACCTACATACCTGTACGACTTTGGAGTGCGGGAGGAAACCGAAGATCTCGGAGAAAACCCACGCAGGTCACGGGGAGAACGTACAAACTCCGTACAGACGGCGCCTGTAGTCAGGATCGAACCTGAGTCTCCGGCGCTGCATTCGCTGTAAGGCAGCAACTCTACCGCTGCGCCACCGTGCCACCCTCAGTAATCGGTTAATCGGCCCCTCTGTAAATTGCCCCTAGTGGAGGCAAAAAGTGGGATAACACAGAATTAGTGTGAAAGGGTGATCGATGGTCTGCGTGGACTTGGTGGGCTGAAGGGCCTGTTGTAAGCACCGTATCTCTACACTAGACTAAACATACAAACACGATATAACACCTCACGAACACACAGCCTGATTAACTCCAGCCAGTGCACGTTTGTGAGCGTGTCGTGTTGCTATTTAATTTAATTCTATGAAGATAGAATTTAATGCTTATTTAATTTAATTCGATACATTTTGCATATATATCGGATGAAAGATGGAAACACTTTCAGAATGGCAAATCATGCCATTTATGTTTAGCTGATCTGGAAACATTCAATGTGTTCTGGCAACAATAATCTCTGTTGGAATGTTTGTAAGGTTGGTGTTCGATTAGATCTGCCCAGAGTCGGGTCTGGATGTCAAAGAATGTCCCCTGGGTTAAGCCATATCATTGACAATAGCAGTTTCTAACAATATGTCAATAAAAAAAACGCATCGCATATTCTATTCTTAAAAAAAAAAATCTGAACTTCTCATTTCTTTCCCCTTCGTTGTTTTATCTTCGCGTGAGGAATAAATAATTTATTTGTCTGTCTGCTTTTCTGGGAAATGTGTTCTGTCCACCAAGACTTGCTTTGCTTTGTGATTTATTATTTAATAATTTGCAGGGATTTGCTGTTGTAAGGCATGTGCTGTGACTGGTTTGCAGAACACTTACAATATAGTACAGTTAGCTGGCCTTTATGCTTCCCCTCTCCGAACAGAAGCAGTTATTGATTTTCCACAACAACAACAAAAAATATATAATACAGCGTGCTCCAGCGGACCATCTCTGTTCTTGCTCGGATTGCTGTTATGGCAGAATGAAGTGTTCAGGGTGCATGCTTGGAAGCTGCAATAATCCACTCGCATGAGGCGGGACGATGAGGGACCGGGCAGAAAGAAAATAAAAAATAAAATCAATCTTCAAAATAATGTAGACAGATATGTGAGAATCTTCTTCCTTTACTGACACTTGAAAAATCTCTTCCTTTTTTGGGGGTCTCCCAAACAAAATGAATGGCTCTTGAAAGCCATACAGAGAAGGTTCACCAGATTGATCCCTGGGATGGCAGGACTTTCATATGAAGAAAGACTGGATAGACTCGGCTTGTACTCGCTGGAATTTAGAAGATTGAGGGGGGATCTTATAGAAACTTACAAAATTCGTAAGGGGTTGGACAAGCTAGATGCGGGAAGATTGTTCCCGATGTTGGGGAAGTCCAGAACAAGGGGTCACAGTTTAAGGATAAAGGGGAAGTCTTTTGGGACCGAGATGAGAACTTTTTTTTCACACAGAGAGTGGTGAATCTGTGGAATTCTCTGCCACAGAGGGTAGTTGAGGCCAGTTCATTGGCTATATTTAAGAGGGAGTTAGATGTGGCCCTTGTGGCTAAAGGGATCAGGGGGTATGGAGAGAAGGCAGGTACAGGATACTGAGCTGGATGACCAGCCATGATCATATTGAATGGCGGTGCAGGCTCGAAGGGCCGAATGGCCTACTCCTGCACCTATTTTCTATGTTTCTATGTTTCAATGTGAGAGATCTTCTTCCTTTACTGACACTTCAAAAATCTCTTCTTTTTTTGGGGGGGTCTCCCGAACAAAATGAATGGCTCTTGAAAGAAAGCAGTTCATTGTTAATACAATACAATACAATACAATACAATACACTATATCTTTATTGTCATTGTACCCAGGGGTACAACGAGATTGGGAATGCGCCTCCCATACGATGCAATAATTTAAGTAATTAACAGCAACCCAACGAAACGAAACAATTGTAACAGTTTTTAGACAGGGTAAAGTGCAAGTTGATCTATGCGTTGTGGCCATCCGGCTCAGCAGGACCGGTTCATAGCAGCTATGGCCCTGGGGATGAAGCTGTCCCTGAGTCTGGAGGTGCGGGCGTAGAAGGCCTTGAATAACGGTGGTCTTGCCAAATTTGGTATTCCTAATCTCATCTGCAAAGCGGGAGATTCGGTGATTTGAAAGCAGCTCCTTCTTCAGCATTAAGCGCCATACAGATCTTCAGTAAATGTAGATCTAGACGCATACAAAAGAAATAGCATCAGCCACAGAACATTAAGCACTTCATTATGTACGGATTTTCATCTGAAGCTAGAATGAAACAAGACACTAATGCGGCATAAATCCAAGCAGACTTTTGTTTTGAAGATTAGCATGATTGTGAGCTGTTTTGCGATACATGGACACTCTGAGTTTTGAAAAAGAAAGTATTTTAAAAGGATGAGGATATTTATTCACAAAATGCTGGAGTAACTCAGCAGGTCAGGCAGCACCTCAGAGAGTTGTGAATCTGTGGAATTCTCTTCCTCAGAGGGCAGTGGAGGCCAATTCTCTGAATGCATTCAAGAGAGAGCTAGATAGAGCTCTTAAGGATAGCGGAGTCAGGGGGTTTGGGGAGAAGGCAGGAACGTGGTACTGATTGAGAATGATCAGCCCTGATCACAATGAATGGCGGTGCTGGCTCGAAAGGCTGAATGGGCTCCTCCTGCACCTATTGTCTATTGTCTATTGTCTATTGAATGGGTGACGTTTCGGGTCGAGACCCTTCTTCAGACCTTCTTCAAAAGGATGAGGAAATCAGCTGCTGGGTATTTAGGCAATAGACAATAGACAATAGGTGCAGGAGGAGGCCATTCGGCCCTTCGAGCCAGCACCACCATTCAATGTGAACATGGCTGATCATTCTCAATCAGTACCCCGTTCTTGCCTTCTCCCCATACCCCCTGACTCTGTTATCCTTAAGAGCTCTATCCAGCTCTCTCTTGAATGCATTCAGAGAATTGGCCTCCACTGCCTTCTGAGGCAGAGAATTCCACAGATTCACAACTCTCTGACTGAAAAAGTTTTTCCTCATCTCCGTTCTAAATGGCCTACGCCTTATTCTTAAACTGTGGCCCCTTGTTCTGGACTCCCCCAACATTGGGAACATGTTTCCTGCCTCTAACGTGTCCAACCCCTTAATAATCTTATACGTTTCGATAAGATCTCCTCTCATCCTTCTAAATTCCAGTGTATACAAGCATAGTCGCTCCAGTCTTTCAACATACGACAGTCCCGCCATTCCGGGAATTTAATAGTATTTAATAGTTAAACACTTTCTTTAAATTAATATTTGGTATTATTGAATGAATTAATGAGTTTTGAGGAACCCAAAACTCCTTTCTTGATTTTATATTTTATTAGTTCGTTTTTCAAGAGTCAACAGAGACATGTACTGAAATGGAACAATTAAATTCTTACCTGCAGCCGCGTCAATAGCGTTGAATCAAGACTGTTTTATTGTCATGACTCGGTACACGTGACAATAAACTGAACTAAACTAAACTAAACTAAAGATAGACACAAAATGCTGGAGTAACTCAGCGGAACAGGCCACATCTCTGGAGAGAAGGAATGGGTGACTTCAGTCTGAAGGAGGGTCTCGACCCGAAATGTCACCCATTCCTTCTCTCCAGAGATGCTGCCTGTCCCGCTGAGTTACTCCAGCATTTTGCGTCTATCTTCGGTTTAAACCAGCATCTGCCGTTCCTTCCTAACTTTAAACTAAGTTAAACTAAACTGCGTCTCGGCTTCAATATGAACAACAACTTCAATCTACCCGCACTCTGTGGAATGCCCTGCAACCGTTTGATAAGGTCCATGATCCTGGTGCTGTGGGCGGCAACACACTCTCAGGTCTATGATTGTAGAAGTCCATTCCCCTCACCATTGACTACCCCACCCTTGCTCCGACCTCCTTGTGCAGCAAAACCATCGACCATGCCCTGATTTGGACTCCGGCAAAACCTCCCACAGATACGTTCACCATTTTCTTTTGTCAAGCAGAAACACAACAATTTCACCTTTCAGGTTTAATGCACGGTTAGGGAGATTGAGGCCAAACAAGGGCAAATGGGACTAGCATAGATGGAGCATCTTGGTCGGCATGGACAAGATGGGCCGAAGGGCCTGTTTCCATGCCGTATGACTACATGACTCCATGACTATTTCCCAATACAGAGAAATTGTTTTGTTCATAAGTTCTTAAGTTATAGGAGCAGAATTAGGCCATTCGGCCCATCAAGACTACTCCGCCATTCAATCATGGCTGATCTATCCTCTCCCTCTCAACCCCATTCTCCTGCCTTCTCCCCATAACCCCTGACACCCGTACTAATCAAGAATGTGTCAATCTCTGCCTTAAAGGTATCCATCGACTTGGCCTCCACAGCCTTCTGTGGCAATGAATTCCACAGATTCACCATCCTCTGACTAAAGAAATTCTTCCTCATCTCCTTTCTAAAGGTACGTCCTTTCATTCGGAGGCTGCGCCCTCTGGTCCTAGACTCTCCCACTAGTGGAACCATCCTCTCCACATCCACTCTATCCAGGCCTTTCACTATTCGGTACGTTTCAATGAAGTGCCCCCCCTCATCCATCTAAACTCCAATGAGTAGCGGCCCAGTGGGGTCAAACGCTCATCATATGTGTACCCACATTTTCCCACTTTTACCCACTTTGACCACATTTTGTAAGTGGCGGGGTATGCTCCTTTAAAGATGTCCTCCTCACGTGACCTCAGCCTGGGGGATGCGTCGCCGTGCCTCTAGGCAGCACTCAAGCCCTGAGAAGCTGGAGGTACAGGTGGCACCTCTTCAGTTGTGGTCACCTGGACCACAGGCAACGTCTCGGAATTCCCACCTGCTGCAAACTGGACAACACACACATGGACCCAGCTCATGGACTCTAGAGATACGGCAGGGAAACAGGCCCTACGGCCCACCGAGTCCGTGCCGAACAACGATCAACCCGTACACTAGCTCGACTAGGCTTTTGTACACTGGAATTTAGAAGAATGAGAGGAGATCTTATCGAAACGTATAAGATTATTAAGGGGTTGGACACGTTAGAGGCAGGAAACATGTTCCCAATGTTGGGGGAAGTCCAGAACAAGGGGCCACAGTTTAAGAATAAGGGGTAGACCATTTAGAACTGAGATGAGGAAAAACCTTTTCAGTCAGAGAGTTGTGAATTTGTGGAATTCTCTGCCTCAGTAGGCAGTGGAGGCCAATTCTCTGAATGCATTCAAGAGAGAGCTAGATAGAGCTCTTAAGGATAGCGGAGTCAGGGGGTATGGCAGGAACGGGGTACTGATTGAGAATGATCAGCCATGATCACATTGAATGGTAGTGCTGGCTCAAAGGGCCGAATGGCCTCCTCCTGCACCTATTGTCTATTGTCTATTGTCTATGCTGCACACATCAGGAACAATTCACAGAAGCCAGTTAACCTACAGACCTGTACGTCTTCGGAGTGTGGGAGGAGCACAACGGTCATAGGGAGAACATACAAACTCCGTACAGACAACTCCTGTGGTCAGGATCGAACCGGGGTCTCCGGCACGGTAAGGCAGCAACTCTCCCGTTGCGCCACTGGGAAGTCCCTCCCTCGTCTGCCACACTTTTCAATTTTGTACTAACATTCTCAACAAAGGCACAGTGGCGCAGCGTTAGAGTTGCTACCTCACCTCAACGTTTAACATTTTACCTGGTCATGTAAATTCATGATATTTCCATCTGAGTTTTAAAAAAAAAGGTTTTTATTGTGATGAATATTGGCATATTTTATGGCAAGTATTTTTAAGTCATTATTCACAAAATGCTGGAGTAACTCAGCAGGTCAGGCAGCATCTCCGGAGAGAAGGAATGGGTGGCGTTTCGGGTCGAGACCCCTTCAGACTGAAGAAGAGTCTCGACCCAAAACGCCACCCATTCCTTCTCTCCTGAGATGCTGCCTGACCTGCTGAGTTACTCCAGCATTTTGTGAATAAATACCTTCGATTTGTACCAGCATCTGCAGTTATTTTCTTATACTACTTTAAGTCATTAGATGCTGACTTACATGTTTACTGTACTTGAATCATGGTGCCACTACAAGGATTTGTTGGTTGAATCCGTCCAAATATGAACAATTTAGCTTTGCACTGATTCTCTAAGTGCAAAGAAATTGGAGAGTTTGATTTCTTTTTCAAGCAGAAACACAACAATTTGGCTTTCAGGTCAATTGCAGCATCGTGTTCAAAATGTGCAAAAATTGAATTATTCACCCGGGAGATATATTAAGCGCTCGGTCTAAAAATGTCTCTATTCATTGGAGATTTGAAAAGAGGGGCAAGCTATTACCAAAAGCCTCATGTCACCGATAAATATTTCACTGCAAATAAATAAGGAATGGGTGCCGTTTTTCCTTTGAATGGCATTTCACAGTTCAGCGCTCACAATAGTTCTGGCCTCACATGTCGTGTGCTGTCCAAACGTCCCCTTCCCAAGTGGTTTGCTGGTCGAAGGAACAAACTGGTAGCACAGAGCTTTCAATTTGCAGATACAAAAAATCCAATTAATCAGGCCTGTTTGGAAATTTTTTTGTTGTAAAAGTCACCCTTTGTTGTATTCGGAGATGTTTTATTTTGTATTGTGAGCAAAGGAAAGGACTATGATTGTCCTTGTAGATTAACGCACGAAAGCTCAAATTGTGTGCCACCTTAAATGACCTTCTTTTAAAATAGTCCTTCCACACACATACATGGCCATACTCCAGAAAGGGATCTCAGCGGTCGATGTACTTTATTACCAGTTAATGCAGCTCAAATAATAATTTGTACAGTTTTAAGGTGAAGGGGAAAAGATTTAATGGGAATCTGAGGGGTAACTTTTTCACACAAAGGGTGGTGGGTGTGTGGAACGAGCTGCCGGAGGAGGTAGTTGAGGCAGGGACTATCCCAATGTTTAAGAAACAATTAGACAGGCACATGGAGATAGGACAGGTTTGGAGGGATATGGACCAAACGCGGGCAGGTGGGACTAGTGGCGCAGCGGTAGAGTTGCTGCCTTACAGCGAATGCAGCGCCGGAGACTCAGGTTCGATCCTGACTACGGGCACCATCTGTACGGAGTTTGTACGTTCTCCCCGTGACCTGCGTGGGTTTTCTCCGAGATCTTCAGTTTCCTCCCACACTCCATAGACGTACAGGTATGTAGGTTGATTGGCTGGGCAAATGTAAAAATTGTCCCTAGTGTGTGTAGGATAGTGTTAATGTGCGGGGATCGCTGGGCGGCGCAGGCTCGGTGGGCCAAAGGGCCTGTTTCCGCGCTGTATCTCTAAATCTAAAAAAAATCTAAATCTAAATCTGGTGTTGCTGGGACATGTTGGCCGTTGTGGGCAAGTTGGGCTGAAGGGCCTGTTTCCACACTGTATCACTCTGTGACTCTATGACTCTACGTTTTTTGTTCGTATTGATCAATGTGAAGAAGTCAGTACCTCACGCTGCCTCGGCAAGACCAGCAGCATAATCAAGAACGAGTCGCACTCTGAGGCAGCGTGAAGTGCAGATGGAGTCAATGGAAGGGAGGTTGGTTTGTGTGATGGTCTGGGCTACGTCCACAACTCTCTGCAATTTTGTTTAGTTTAGTTTAGTTTTAGAGATACTGTGTGGAAACAGGCCCTTCGGCCCACCGGGTCCGTGCCGACCAGCGATCCCCGAACACTAACACTACGCTATGCACTAGGAACAATTTACAATTTTACCAAAGCCAATTAACCTACAAACCTGCACGTCTTTGGAGTGTGGGAGAAAACCGGAGCACCCGGAGAAAACCCACGCAGGCCACGGGGAGAACGTACAAACTCCATACAGACAGCACCCGTAGTCGGGATCGAACCCGGGTCTCTGGCGCTGTAAGGCAGCAGCTCTACCGCCGCGCCAACGTGTCGCTCCTTAATGTGTATTGATGGCGGCACGGTAGCGGAGCGGTAGAGTTGCTGCTTTACAGCGAATGCAGCGCCGGAGACTCAGGTTCGATCCTGACTACGGGTGCTGCACTGTAAGGAGTTTGTACGTTCACCCCGTGACCTGCGTGGGTTTTCTCCGAGATCTTCGGTTTCCTCCCACACTCCAAAGACGTACAGGTATGTAGGTAAATTGGCTGGGCAAATGTAAAAATTGTCCCTAGTGTGTAGGATAGTGTTAATAGTGTTAGTGTGCGGGGATCGCTGGGCGGCGCGGACTTGGTGGGCCGAAAAGGCCTGTTTCCGCGCTGTATATATATGATATAATATGATATGATAAAATATATTGTCACGTGTATGGAGGTACAGGGAAAAGCTTTTGCTTGCGTGCTATCAAAGAAATAATAAAATGAAAGACTATATATGAATACAATCAAGCTGTCCACAGTGCACAAACACAGGTTAAAGGGTACAACACTTAGTGTAAGATAAAGTCTGATTAAAGATAGTTCAAATGTCCCCAATGTGGGACGTCTGAAGGGGGAGGGGGAGAAGAGGGAGTGACCGGGGTGCGACGTTTCCTTGATTGTGCTGGTGGCATTGCCGAGGCAGCGTGAAGTTTAGATGGAGTCAATGGAAGGGAGTAGGAAAAAAAACCTGCAGATGCTGGTTGAAATCAAAGGTAGACGCAAAATGCTGGAGTAACTCAGCGGGTCAGGCAGCATCTCTTTCAGTCTGAGGAAGGGTCTCGACCTGAAACGTCACCCATTCCTTCTCTCCCGAGATGGTGCCTGACCCGCTGAGTTACTCCAGCACTTTGTGTCTACCTTCAACGGAAGGGAGGTTGGTTTGCGTGATGGTCTGGGCTACGTCCACAATTCTCCGCAATATCTTGTGGTCTTGGATGAAGCTGTGTTTGGTAAATATTGATGGTTCAAAATGGCACTTAATCTCATTGTTCTACATCATTACTGTATCGTAATCGTTAATGTTTTGGATGGGATCTGGAACACTCACCATTGACCATTTGAGGGTTTCAATCCCTCAAATGCCTTGGCAGCTGAGATAATTTAAATTCCAATAATCAAATAAAATATGGAATCCCCCCCAAAAAAACGGGCTCAGAAATAGACAATAGACAATAGACAATAGGTGCAGGAGCAGGCCATTCAGCCTTTCGAGCCAGCACTGCCATTCAATGCGATCATGGCTGATCACTCTCAATGGTAATAAAATGGTAATAAAAAAAACGCAAAGTGGTTGATTTAACCACTTAGAGTCATAGAGTCATACAGCATGGAAACAGGCCCTTCAGCCCAACAAGTCCATGCTGACCAAGATGCTCAACCTAAACTAATCCTGTTTTACCTGTGTTTGCTCCATGCCCCTCTAAACCTTAGAAACTAGGAACTGCAGGTACTGGTTGACAAAAAAAAGGCACAAAATGCAGGAGTAACTCAAACAGTCAGGCAGCATCTCTGGAGAATGTGGATAGGTGACTCGTGAAGAAGAGTCCCGACCCAAAACGTCACCTATCCACGTTCTCCAGATATGCTGCCTGACCCACTGAGTTACTCCAGCACTCTGTGAAACGTCACCAATCCATGTTCTCCAGAGATGCTGCCTGACCCGCTGAGTTACTCCAGCACTCTGTGAAACGTCACCAATCCATGTTCTCCAGAGATGCTGCCTGACCCGCTGAGTTACTCCGGCACTCTGTGAAACGTCACCTATCCATGTTCTCCACAGATGCTGCCTGACCCGCTGAGTTACTCCGGCGCTTGGTGCCATTTTTCCCCCTCTAAACATTTTCCTTTCCTAAACGTCCTTCATTCTGCGAAGGATAGATGATAAAAATTAGTGTTGCAAGTGTCGTCTATACATTAAAATAAAGATAGAGAGAACTTTTTTCACAGAGTACCACAAATCATTTTGGTTCATTTCTGCCCAGTTCACTTTATCAAACCCTCAGCAAAGGGATTCAAAAAGAAACAATCAGCAGAAACTATAGAGCTATTGAAAGGCACAGAGAAAAATCAATAAAGAAGGCAGATTGCACAAAGTATTACAGTGGTGTGCAGAAACTTAATTTATTTGAACAGAGACAAAAAATCTCCAGTGCAGTATCTGACCATGACAGAATTACTTTAACACAAGACCACTTCCAACAAGATGGCATTGAGCCATCAGTGCCTTGTCCATTGCCTTTGGTACAAACTTAAACCACAGCTAACATTTCATCTTTCGGAAAAGATTGAAACAAAGAACTGCAAATGTTACATAGAAGCATAGAAAATAGATGCAGGAGGAGGCCATTTGGCCCTTCCAGCCAGCACCGCCATTCATTGTGATCATGGCTGATCATCCACAATCAGTAACCCGTGCCTGCCTTCTCCCCATATCCTTTGATTCCGCTGGAGAATATGGGTAGGTGACGTTTCGAGTCGAGACCTTTCTTCAGATGCCTGAAGAAAGGTCCAGACCAGAAACGTCACCAATCCATGTTCTCCAGAGATGCTGCCTGACCCGCTGAGTTACTCCAGCACTCTGTGAAGCGTCACCTATCCATGTTCTCCAGAGATGCTGCCTGACCCACTGAGTTACTCCAACACTCTGTGAAGCGTCACCTATCCATGTTCTCCACAGATGCTGCCTGACCCGCTGAGTTACTCCAACACTCTGTGAAACGTAGGTTCACCTGCGTAGGTTCACTAGGTTAATTCCCGGAATGGCGGGACTGTCGTATGTTGAAAGGCTGGAGCGATTGGGCTTGTATACACTGGAATTTAGAAGGATGAGGGGGGATCTTATTGAAACATATAAGATAATTAGGGGATTGGACACATTAAAGGCAGGAAACATGTTCCCAATGTTGGGGGAGTCCAGAACAAGGGGCCACAGTTTAAGAATAAGGGGTAGGCCATTTAGAACGGAGATGAGGAAGAACTTTTTCAGTCAGAGAGTGGTGAAGGTGTGGAATTCTCTGCCTCAGAAGGCAGTGGAGGCCAGTTCGTTGGATGCTTTCAAGAGAGAGCTGGATAGAGCTCTTAAGGATAGCGGAGTGAGGGGGTATGGGGAGAAGGCAGGAACGGGGTACTGATTGAGAGTGATCAACCATGATCGCATTGAATGGCAGTGCTGGCTCGAAGGGCTGAATGGCCTACTCCTGCACCTATTGTCTATTGTCTATTGTCTATCCATGATCTCCAGAGATGCTGCCTGACCCGCTGAGTTACTCCAGCACTTTGTGGCCTTTTTTCCAAAAAGATATGAGGCCTGACGAAACTGGCTTCAATGTAGAAGTTCTTCATCACTTGCTGTATATTGTGCGTAGAGGCTCTAATGTTGTGAGCACTTATAATACAACAGCAAATTCAAATTACATGAAAATATGTGGCATTTACAGGCACCATACATTAGACTGCTGGAACCCGTTGCTCATAACTTTACTGATTCATAGGAAACCAAATATCTATCAGGCTGCTGCATAACAATTTGTCGGCATGGTGGCACAGTGGTGGAGTTGTTGGGTTCGATTGTGACTACGGGTGCTGTCTGTGCGGAGTTTGCACGTTCTCCCCGTGACCACGTAAGTTTCCTCCGGGTGCTCCGGTTTTCTCCCACACTCCCACAGAAACGTACAGGTTTGTAGGTTAATTGGCTTGAATATAAAAATTGTCAATTGCCGCTGGTGTGTAGGATAGTGCTCGTGTGCGGGGATCGATGGTCGGCGCAGACTCGGTGGGGCCGAAGGGCCTGTTTCCACGCTGTATCTCTAAACTAAACTAAAAAACTAAAAGGCTGGCAAAGTACGGAAAATATGAGAAAATAAAGATCTAGAAGCACAATTGGTTCTCTTGATTGCCACTTCCAGCACAGTCAAAACTATGTAAATTATTAACGCACTGACTTACAAATGCAGATACTCTAAGAATATCGTTATAAGGGACCTGGGAGTGGCTGTAACTAGTACTTGCACTGACGGAACGTGTCTCTTCTCATGCTTTACTTTGCAGGTCTGAAATGTAAGTGGTAGCAAACAGGGCATCAATAGACAGATGACCTAACGGCCCAGTGCTCAAAACAAATGCCAAAGGGAGTTGATCTTCACAGGGAACAATGGATTGGTGTGGAAAATTAGTCGGACAGCCCTCGATTGAATTTTCAGGTGTGCTGTTCGCTGTAGCGATGGAGCACATCTGAAGTGAGCTGACGAGGGAGAGTGGCCTGATTAATTAAAGCCCGGTTGAGTGCAGGAAAGCATTCTTCCAAAACATCTCTCTGTGGTGTGCGAGCAAAGAAGCAAGCCGGCATTAATATTTCATCTCGACTTTCCGTCGGAGCTGAGAAGAATGCAATGTCCTGGCATTGTACCAGCGCCGCGCTGCCATCTCAGAGTGACTGACCATTAACGGACCCGTTTTTTTGTTTCGTCATCGTTTCCCGATTTGTTGTTGATGTGTAACCAGGGACCGGCGAAAACGTCTGAATGACAGGACGTTAAATAAATCCGTTAGAGAATTTTCAAATCATTCCACGGACGTCATTAAAAATTAAATATCACATAATCTATCCTCTGGTACCTTGAGAAAATTCTTTGGAAAACCTCTCTAAGTAACTTCCAAGATTCCGTATGATGATTCCAATCAAAGATCGTGCAATTCTGCTGCAGTCAACATGGCTGTCAGTATAATATGGCATGTTCTAAAATTATAAAGCCATTCTTTCATCACCGTGCTTCTGTTCCAGTAACAGGATTGTTGCTATTAAATATCTATGCTTGGGGTTTCTGCTGTGTTCATAGTCATAGAGTTTTACATGGTCATAGGGGATCTTATTGAAACATATAAGATTATTAAGGGGTTGGACACGTTAGAGGCAGGAAACATGTTCCCAATGTTTGGGGGAGTCCAGAACCAGGGGCCACAGTTTAAGAATAAGGGGGAAGTCTTTTAGGACCGAGATGAGAAAGTTTTTTTTCACACAGTGAGTGGTGAATCTGTGGAATTCTCTGCCACAGAAGGTAGTTGAGGCCAGTTCATTGGCTATATTTAAGAGGGAGTTAGATGTGGCCCTTGTGGCTAAAGGGATCAGGGGGTATGGAGAGAAGGCAGGTACAGGATACTGAGTTGGATGATCAGCCATGATCATATTGAATGACGGTGCAGGCTCGAAGGGCCGAATGGCCTACACCTGCACCTATTTTCTATGTTTCTCTATGTTTCTATGTGTCTGTGCTTGACTAGTATATAAATTCAAGGGGAAATATCCTGGCCTGCTGAACCACGCAAAAAAGATGGCATCATTGTTTGGTTGACTTTATTGCACGAGCAACTATTCTCAAAAATGAAACACACCAAACATTATTTGAGAAGCAGATTAACTGATGCTCATTTAAATAGTGTATTGGCATCAACAAAAGTGAATCCCCAATACTGATAAGCTTTTAAACAGCAAAAAACATTAAGTTTCTCAATGATTTATTAAATATTTAAATTGAAACAAACTATTCCCTTTCTATGTGGACTTTCCACTTTTCAATAATGAATGTTTAAAATGTTTACATTTTAAAGTTTGCTTGGATTTTTACAAATTAAAAAGATTTTTAATATAAATAAATTATGAATTAAATATGTTTTTAATCACAAATGGTGAACCTTGGTTAAGGACACATCGTTTTATGAGTTTTAGCCTTTCATTTTTTTATTCAGAATATAATTAGTTGTGTTTTAATAAAATAAGTATATTTTTGTTTTTTAATGTAAACTAACCTGCAGCTAACAAGCTACTTGTTCGTTCATTCATGATCCAGCCCGCAGTTACAAAAAGGTTGCCCACCCCTGGTTTAGAGATACAGCTCGAAAACAGGCCCTTCGGCCCATCCGGTCCACGCCGACTAGCGATCCCCGCACACTAATACTATCCCACACACACTAGAGCCAATTTACATTTATATCAAGCCAAATCAAACCTGTACGTCTTTGGAGTGTGGGTGGGAAACCGAAGGAGAAAACCCACACGGGTTACTGGAGAACTTACAAACTCCGTACAGACAGACAATAGACAATAGACAATAGGTGCAGCCTTCGAGCCAGCACCACCATTCAATGTGATCATGGCTGATCATAGCACCCGTGGTCAGGATTGAACCCGGGTCTCTGGCGTTGTAAGGCAGCAACTCTACCACTGGGCAATCCTAGTCCTGCAAACCCTCTCAACCATTGACCAAGATCATGGCTGATATTCTTTCTCAGTATCATTTCCCAGCTCTGTCCTCATATCATAAGATCACAAGACATAGGAGCAAAATTAGGGGCCATTTGGCCCATCGAGTCTGTTCCGCCATCTAATCATGGCTGATCTGTGAATCTCTCTCAACCCCACTCCCCATGATCTTTGATGGCCCAGTGATCCCTGCACACGAACACTATCCCACACACACTAGGGCCAAATTACATTTCTCCAATCATGGCTGATCCGTGTATCTCGCTCAACCCCTTCTCCCCATCACCTTTGATGCCCAAACTAATCGAGGACCTATCAATCTCCACCTTAAAGACACCCAATGGCTTGGCCTCCACAGCCGTCTGTGGCACTGAATCCCACAGATTCACCACCCTCTGCCTCTAGAAATTCCTCCTCAGCACCATTCTAAAGGAATGGTGGCATCTCTAATGGCCAGACCTCAATCAATCTCCAGTGAAACATAAAGTGCTGGAGTCGCTCAGTGGGTCAGGCAGCGTCTCGGGAGAGAATGGATGGATTACATTAAAATAAGTACAGCTAGTCTGGCTTTAAATCAGAGAATGAACACTGATCAATTACCTTATGGTCTACCTTTCTCCCTGTACGTGACCGAAGCTGACGTAAATAGTATACAATCTATTTCACAAAATGCTGGAGTAACTCAGCAGGTCAGGCAGCATCTCAGGAGAGAAGGAATGGGTGACGTTTCGGGTTGAGACCCTTCTTCAGATCTATACTAATATTAACAACCAGAGAGTGGAGGTTTAAGGTGAGAGGGACAAAGTGTAAAGGAGATGTTAGCGCGTGTGTTTTTACGCGGAGAGTGATGTTATGCCGGTCTTTGCTGCGTCACTGTGCCACAGCTGGTAGAGCTGCTGCCTCATAGCGCCAGAGCCCTGACCGATCCTGACCTCGGGTGCTGACTGTGCGGAGTTTGCGTGATGACGTGGGCTTTCTCCGGGTGCTCCGGTTTTCACCCCCGCATCCCGAAGATCTGCGGGTTGGCGGGTTGCTTGGTGTGCCTGTAACATTTCCCCCCCAATGTGTGGATGCGAAAGTGGGATAACATGGGACGCGTGTGAATGGGTGATCGACTCGGTGGGCCGAATGGCCAGTTTCCATGCTGTATCTCAAAACTAAACTCTAAGTGCTGCCGGGAGTTGTGGTGGGGAGAGAAGGGACCGTGGGATTTAAGAGTCTTTTAGATACGAACATGGATATGCAGGAAATGGAGGGATATGGATCACCAGCAGGCAGAGATTAGTTGGCATCGTGTTCACAATGGGCCTTTCATAGAATCATAGAGTCTTACAGCGTTGAAATAGGCCCTTCGGCCCAACTTGCCCACACAGACCAAAATGATGGGGGGGGGGAGGGGGGATGAGAGGGGAGAGGGCAGGGGAGGAGAGAGGGGGTGAGGGGGGGGGGGTGAGAGGGGAGGGGGCAGGGGGGGAGGAGAAGGTGCTGTACCAATGCAGGAGAGGTTTGGGCCCAGCGGGTCCACTTGGTCTAGTATTTCTTAAATGTCATGATAGTCCCTGCCTCAACTACCTCCTCTGGCAGCTTGGTCCATACTCCCAGCATCCTTTGTGTGAAAAAGCTACCCCTCAGGTTCCTATTTAATCTCCCCTACCCCCACCCCCTCACCTTAAACCTAAGTCCACTGGTTCTTGAATCCCCTACTCTGGGCGAGAGAATCTGTGCACCTTTCCCTGTTTTCTGTTCTATTGAAAAAGGACTGACAGATGTCTGCTGTCAAGTATGTGGAGAATATACTTATCAGAAAAAAAGCAGATGATCTATGAATTTACAAAGTTGAATGTTGTAAATTATATATAACGAGCATACATGCCCCTCAGTACTCTGTTAGTAAAACAGATTTCATTAAGCTCTTATTACACTTCTTAATGCAAAACAATCTATAGGGGCTGACAATAAAATCATGACAAGATTTTACAAATACCACAGCTAAAATCACTAAGATTGTACGTGAGTAGACAGTGTATGTTTTGCAGCTGTTGAAATAAATTATTTTGCACAGAGTGGTGGAAAAATACTGCTACGCTATCATTGAAAATCAGCTTCACATCACCTGCAGCTAACCTACCCGAAGAGAGAGTTGAGAGGAATGGATCGGGCAGAAGCACAGAGTCTCTTGCCCAGAGTAGGTGAATCGAGGACCAGAGGGCATAGGTTTAAATGTGAAGGGGGAAAAGATTTAATAGGAATCTGATGGGTAACTGTTTCACACAAAGGGTGGTGGGGGTGTATGGAACGAGCTGCCGGAGGAGGTAGCTGAGGCAGGGTCTATCCCAACACTTAAGAAACAGTTAGACAGGTACATGGATAGGACAGGTTTGGAGGGATAGGGATCAAACGCGGGCAGATGGGACTGGTATAGCTGGAACAATAG
Organism: Rhinoraja longicauda; assembly: GCF_053455715.1. Classification (NCBI taxonomy): domain Eukaryota; kingdom Metazoa; phylum Chordata; class Chondrichthyes; order Rajiformes; family Arhynchobatidae; genus Rhinoraja; species Rhinoraja longicauda. The sequence continues at coordinate 4,588,042 of NC_135958.1, read as the reverse complement.
ACAATAGACAATAGGTGCAGGAGGAGGCCATTCGGCCCTTCGAGCCAGCATCGCCATTCAATGTGATCATGGCTGATCATTCACAATCAGTACCCCGTTCCTGCCTTCTCCCCATACCCCCTGACTCCGCTATCCTTAAGAGCTCTATCTAACTCATGTTGGCTGGTGTGGGCGAGTTGGGCTGAAGGGCCTGTTTCCACGCTGTGTCAATCCATGACTGTAAGAGACAGTTATCGCAATGCGTATTGTCACAATGAAGGTTTTCTTTGCACATTGACATTCAGACTCAATCAGGAAAACTCAGCAGGCTTCTGCATGAAAATGGTCTGAATAATTCGAAGCTCGCGCGTGCTAGAAAACCTTGTTTTGGGAGTACGCTAAGCAGAGGTGGCTTCAGAGTAATTAATTTTGACATTCAGCAGCAAAAAAAGGAAGTGTGTAGCACTTCCTGATGTGATGCTGTTATCAGTTTCCTTTACCCAGTAGATATATAATTCACTGTCTTTGCCTGAAGGATGTTGATTCATATCCTAAGTGGCCTTAAAAGAACATAATGAATATAGATCGGCTATTTTGTAATATATCAGAACACTTTTATTGCCTATTCCAGTTCTTAAATCAGCAGATTATGAGATGTTCCTCATTATGGCCATTTATCTCGAAGGAAGTATAAGTGTGTATGTTTAAAGAACAATGAGATGCTCTCGTGAGGACCTGTCTAACTAGCGAACGAGTCCCGCTATGAATACGCTGACTGCAATTTACACAAGGGACTTTGAGATTTTTGATCGGCTGGAGAGGAGCATTAGATTGACCTCCAGATAGAGTGGTGGAGGTGAAAGTCTGAAATCATTTCAAGACAGCCCACTGCTGAAGAGGGAGGATTTCTGAATGGAATAAGCACGAATATCCAAATTGCCTCCTGAAGTAAAAACTATAATGTAATCGTCCAGTGAGGCCACACACAAATTGGAGAAGCACCTCATTTTTCGCTTGGGCAGCTTACACCTCAGCGGTATGAATGTTGATACTCCTCCCCCTCCCCCCGCCTCCCACACCCTAGTCAGCCATGATCACATTGAATGGCGGTGCTGGCTCGAAGGGCCGAATGGCCTACTCCTACACCTATTGTCTATTGTCTGTCCTACTAGTCCCATTGTTCGCATCCTTTCTATCCCTGTCGTTAGGGGAAGAGAGTGGAAGTTTTGTTGCCTCCATCACAGTGAGGGGGTGTTTGGAGTGACTGTGATGGATGTTTGTGTTGGGGTCATGTGTCTTGTGTTCTTTTTTTTTGTGTGTGACTGCGATATAATTTTGTTCGGTACCTCGGTACCGAATGACAAATAAAGCTTTGTATGTATTGTATTTGTAGAACATGTTCCCCAGCCGACGATGGGCCATTCCTGCGATCATTTGCTGCTAGTCCTGTTCAAGGATAGGAGCAGAATTAAGCCATTCGGCCCATCAAGTCTACTCCGCCATTCAATCATGACTGATCTATCTCTCCTTCTCAACCCTGTTCTTCTGCCTTCTCCACGTAATCCCTGGCACCCATACTGATCAAGAATCTGTCAATTTCCACCTTAGAACTATCCACTGACTTGGCCTCCACAACCTTCTGTGGCAATGAATTCCACAGATTCATCACCCTCTGACCAAAGAGATTCCTACTCATCACCTTCCTGAAGGGATATCCTTTTATCCTCAGGCTGTGGCCTCTGACCCTAGACTCTCCCATTAGTGGAAATAACCTCTCCACATCCATTCTGTGCAGGCCTTTTTTGTTCTGGCCTTCTCTGTCTTTCAGCCTGAAGAAGAGTTCTGACTCGAAACGTCACCTATTTCTTTTCTCCAGCGATGCTGCCTGACCCGTACAGTTTTACTCCAGCGTTTTGTGGCCATCCTCGATGTGATCTTCCAAGTCAGTTATTCTTAGTGGATGCCTTGATAAGAACATTCTAATATTCCATCATCAAACACATAACTTTTCAAATACCTGCCGGAAGAGAAATTTAGACATTAAGTTTTAGTTTATAGTTATTTGAGATACACTATTCGGCCCACCGAGTCCACACTTGCCATCGATCCCTTGTACACGAGTTCTATGTTATCCCACTTTCGTATCCAACACACTAGGGGCGATTTACAGAATTTACAGAAGCCAATTAGCCTGAACGGTGGTGCAGCGGTAGAGTTGCTGCCTTACAGCGAATGCAGCGCCGGAGACTCAGGTTCAATCCTGACTACGGGCGCCGTCTGTACGGAGTTTGTACGTTCTCCCCGTGAGTTTTCGCCGAGATCTTCGGTTTCCTCCCACACTCCAAAGACGTACAGGTATGTAGGTTAATTGGCTGGGCAAATGTAAAAATTGTCCCTAGTGGGTGTAGGATAGTGTTAATGTGCGGGGATCGCTGGGCGGCGCGAACCCGGTGGGCCGAAGGGCCTGTTTCCGCGCTGTATCTCTAAATCTAACAAATCTACAAACCCGCACGTCTTTGGAGTGTGGGAGGAAACCGGAGAACCCGGAGAAAACCCAAGCGGTCACAGGGAGAACGCACAAACTCCACACAAACAGCAACTGTGGTTAGGATCGAACCCGGGTCTCGGGTGCTGTGAGGTAGCGGCTCTAACGCTGTGCCATTTTGCCATCCAAAAATAGATCAGAACTCACTTACTACCAGCTCACCTTCCGACACGGTGGCACAGCGGTAGAGTTGCTGCCTCACAGCGCCAGAGACCCGGTTCGATCCTGACCACGGGTGCTGTCTGCATGGAGTTTTAACGTTCTCCCCGGACCGCGTGGGTTTTCTCTGAGATCTTCGGTTTCCTCCCACACTCCAAAGGCGTACAGGGATGTAGGTTAATTGGCGTGTTTCCACGCTGAATCTCTAAACTAAAACTAAACTGAACTATGACAATAGACAATAGACAATAGGTGCAGGAGGAGGCCATTCGGCCCTTCGAGGCAGCATCACCATTCAATGTGATCATGGCTGATCATTCTCAATCAGTACCCCGTTCCTGCCTTCTCCCCATACCCCCTGACTCCGCTATCCTTAAGAGCTCTATCTAGCTCTCTCTTGAATGCATTCAGAGAATTGGCCTCCACTGCCTTCTGAGGCAGAGAATTCCACAGATTTACAACTCTCTGACTGATAAGTTTTTCCTCATCTCAGTTCTAAATTGCCTACCCCTTTTCCTTAAACTGTGGCCCCTGTGAACAAATGTTTCAATAGCTTCACGTTTTGCATCAAGAGCATTTATATTGCTTAGAGTCTTGAATTTTACCTTCGTTCGAAGTCATGCCTCTACTTTTAACATAATATTTATGCTTAATAAAGTATTGTAGTGGGTGCGGTCGCCGCGGAAATCAGGCCCGACGCCAGGTGAGTAGTAGCTATACTTTATTTCGCAAGGCACACAAACACCGCACTCAAGAACTCGTGAGTCCACACACCCAAAACCTTTTATAGTCCCAGACCACCTGACCCAAGGGAACTGACCCAGGAAGTAACCTAATCCTCCCGTCCACTGAGTGCCGAGTGGAATGACCAAGGGAGTGGCCTAGCCCCCGGGCTCCGCCACAGTATGCTTCTTCCATATATATTTGTTGAATTTTAAAATTTATATTTAAAAGAGTTTCCCGCACTCAGTGCAATCGAGAGTCGGCATAATTCAGAGAGCGGTGTACAAGGCAATGATACCGGCTGTGATATAAATGAGGTTACTTTATCAAAGGTGGCCCAATATAGTGCTGAAAGCACAGATTCAGATCAATACTGTCTGCCACAATTAAACTTCCACTTCGAGGCCAAGGAACGTTTACATGTAGTCATCAATGAAAAAAACCCAGAGCTTCACGCTCATTTCCAAGGTCAATTTTCAAGGGGGTTTAGCTTAGTTTAGTTTAGAGATACAGCGCAGAAACAGGCCCTTTCGGCCCACCGGGTCCGCACCGACCGGCGATCCCCGCACATTAACACTGCCCTACACCCACTAGGGACAATTTTTACATTTACCAAGCCAATTAACCTACAAACCTGTACGCCTTTGGAGTGTGGGAGGAAAGCGAAGATCTCGGAGAAAACCCACGCAGTTCACGGGGAGAACGTGCAAACTCCGTACAGACAGAGCCCGTAGTCAGGATCGAGCCCGAGTCTCCAGTCTCCATTCCTTCTCTCCTGAGATGCTGCCTGACCTGTTGAATTACTCCAGCTATTTTGTGATCCAGTAAATGGAGTATATTCATTTAGCTGCACCACTTTGAGACAAGGGAAAACTCTCTCTACACGATAAAATACTATTATTGGGGCAGATTTGAGGGTAAGTAGTGAGCTGACTTTGATTAAAATAAAACTGGACGTGCCTGAATTGATCCTCCCAGTGATGATATATACAGCAGAAAGCTCTCTGTGACAAGTTTAATTTATGATTACCATTAAACCACCACAATCTTTTATTTAATGACACATGATGCTCCTTGCCTGAGGCTGTTTGCCACATGTGTATAAATAGTAGTCAACATTATTAACCTGACTGCATTTTTGACAATAAACTCTACGTCATTGACTTTCCAATGCCTTTTGCCACTATGGGAAAGTTTAATTTAGTTCAGTTTGGTTTAGTTCAGAGATACAGCGCGGAAACAGGCCCTTCGGCCCACCGAGTTCACGCCGACCAACAATCATTCCCGTACAGTAGTTCTATCCCACACTCTAGGGAACAATTTACAGAAGCCAATTAACCAACAAACCTGGACGTCTTTGGAGTGAGGGGGGAAAACCGGAGCACCCGGAGAAAACCCATGCGGGTCACGGAGAGAACGCACAAACTCCGTACAGACAGCGCCCGTGGTCGGGATCAAACCCGGGTCTCTGGCGCGCTGTGAGGCAGCAACTCTGCTGCTGCGCCACTGTTTCAGGTTGATAATCTTTCACCAGAATTGATGTGCAGGAAGCAGCAGATACTGGTTTAAACTGAAGATCGACACAAAATGCTGGAGTCACTCAGCGGGACAGGCAGCGTCTCTGGAGAGAAGGAACGGGTGACGTTTCGGGTCGAGGCCCTTCATCACAAAAGGGGCTGATGTTGAGTTGAGGTTTAACGCAGGGCTCCTGACGTGATACATTAATTCCAATTTTCTGTCCAGTAACGCTGCCTGATTGACTGAATATCACTGTGTGTGTAATACACCCGGCTCTGCTGCCAGAACGATGCCATTAAAATCAAAGTTAGTCCCAGGGCAGTGACTGTTGTGTATCTTAGACGCAGTAAATTGCTTTGTGTCAGAGTTGATTCTCGGGTGTCCATCTTCCCCTCCAGGTAAAATCCACAGCACCTGCAATTCCCCCAGGATCCCCCGCTTCTCCATGTGAATAAACTATGTGGGGCCTGAGGACGTGAAGGCAGCAGAGAGCAGAAGCAAAGGTCAAACGGGAAGCTTCGCTGACGAGTCCGTTTATCTTTCCCAGCCGAGCGGCGAATGGAGAGAGACGTGCAGGAAGGAACTGCAGATGCTGCTTCTGAACCGAAGGTAGACACAAAAATGCTGGGGTAACTCAGCGAGACGTCTCTCCATCTCTGGAGAGTGGGAACGGGGAGACGTTTCAGGTCGAGACCCCCCCCCCCCCCTCTTCAGACTGAAAGTCAAGGGAGAGGGACACGAGAGAGATATAGACGATGATGTAGAGAGATGCAGAACAGATGAATGAAAGATGTGCAAGAACGTAACGACAATAAAGGAAAAGGGTCATTGTTAGCTGTAGCCAGCTGAGAACGAACAGCTGGTTTAAACTGAAGAATGGAACAAAATGCTGGAGTAACTCAGCGGGACAGGCAGCATCTCTGGAGAGAAGGGCAGATGGGGGAGGGATGGAGAGAGAGGGAATGCGGGGACTACTTGAACCCCTGCATTCAATAGACAATAGACAATAGACAATAGGTCCAGAAGTTGGCCATTCGGCCCTTCCAGCCAGCACCGCCATTCAATGTAATCATGGCTGATCATTCACAATCAGTACCCCGTTCCTGCCTTCTCCCCATACCCCCTGACTCCACTATCCTTGAGAGCTCTATCTAGCTCTCTCTTGAATGCATCCGGAGAATTGGCCTCCACTGCCTTCTGAGGCAGAGAATTCCACAGATTTACAATTCTCTGAGTGAAAAAGGTTTTTCATCATTTCCATTCTAAATGGCCTAACCCTTATTCTTAAACTCTGGCCCCTGGTTCTGGACTCCCCCAACATTGGGAACATGATTGAATGGTGGAGTAGACTAGATGTGCCAAATGGCCTTATTCTGCTCCAATCACTTATGATCTTCTGGTCATGAAGACCAAGCCTTGGGCTGCACAGCCTGAAGTCTGATCCACAAACAATATGGTGGTTTTCCAAAGGCAAGTGTTGTCAGACTCGCTGGAAATAGAAATAGTGCAAATATATTTAAATGATTAATTTAAAATAATTACAAAATATTAAACATTTTAAAAGATGTTTTAAAACACATTCAAATGATGTGCATTAATTTTAAATATTAATATGAATTTAAATAAACTTTAAAAAGACATGGGGGTTTGTAGATTAGCTCCGAAGATCGCCACAGAAAGCTGGAGTAACTCAACGGGCCAGGCTGCATCTCTGGAGCAAAGGAATAGGTGATGTTTCAGGTCGAGACCCTTCTTCAGACAGGTTAATTGATCTCTGTAAATCACCTCCGAGTGTGAAAAGTGGAATAACATAGAACTGGAGGGATGAACTCCATCAAGGAAACATGTTCCCAATGTTGGGGGAGTCCAGAACCAGGGGCCACAGTTTAAGAATAAGGGGTAGGCCATTTCGAACTGAGATGAGGAAAAACTTTTTCAGTCAGAGAGTTGTGAATCTGTGCAATTCTCTGCCTCAGAAGGCAGTGGAGGCCAATTCTCTGAATGCATTCAAGAGAAAGCTAGATAGAGCTCTTAAGGATAGCGGAGTCAGGGGGTATGGGAGAAGGCAGGAACGGGGTACTGATTGAGAATGATCAGCCATGATCACATTGAATGGCGGTGCTGGCTTGAAGGGCCGAATGGCCTCTTCCTGCACCTATTGTCTATTGTCTATTGTCTAAGGTTGGCTTGGACCATTTCCAAGTTGTATCCCTCAAACTAAAAACTAAAGACAAGGGCACAATTGTTCTTCCTAGTCTCTACCTGAATAAAAATTCAATACATTAAGTTCAGTTTACAACTTCATTCAAAAATATCCTTTCAAAACACATTCAAATGATGTGCATTAATTTAAGATATTAATATTAATTAAAATCAACTCAAAAAAGACATGCGAGTTTGTAGGTTAATTGGCCTCACAGTGTGAAAAGTGGTATAAGATAGAACTTGTGGGATGAACCGGGTGGCACGGTGGCGCAGCAGTAGTGCTAGAAACCCTGCGTGTGTTTTCTCCGGGTGCTCCGGTTTCCTCCCACACTCCAAAGACGTACAGGTTTGTAAGCTAATTGGTTTGGTAAAGTTGCAAACTGTTCCTAGTGAGGGTGGGATAGTGTTAATGTGCGGGGATCGCTGGTCGGCGCGGACCCGGTGGGCGGGAGAGCATGTTTCCGCGGTGTATCTCTAAACTAAACTGAACTAAAACTCGTGTGGACTCGATGGGCCGAAGGGCCTGTTTCCATGTTGCATCCCTGAAACTAAAAACTAAGAACAAGCCACATTGTTCTGCATAGTCTCTATTAGAATAATAATGTACCACATTAAATTCAGTTTACAACTTCACTAAAAAAATGTCCTTTCGAGTGCCTGGGCCTTTTGTCATTTCTGCTAATGTTCATAGCTCACCTGAACAACATTTCACCATTTCCATTTCACTTGACGAATGCATTAAAAAGAGATAGGTGGCTCCATGGTTACATTTAGGTCCTTGTATTCAGAGGCCTGATTCATTCATGCACAGAATAAAATGGAGTTCCAAGTAATTTAAATTCAAGTAGTTAATTAAATGTGAAATGAAAAGCTGGTATCAGTAATGGTGACCATCAAACGACTGGATCATATTAAAACCCATCTGGTGTTCTTCAGGGAATAAATATGCCATCTATACTTGGTCGGGTCGATGTGTAACATCTGACCCATGGCAAAGGCATTTATTTTTAACTGCCCACTGAATTAGCCTGGTCAGTTCAATTAGTTTGAGTTTAGTTAAGAGATACAGCGCGGAAACGCGCCCTTTGCTTCATCTGGTCCACGCCGACCACCGATCACCCGTTTACACGAGTTCTACGCCATCCCACTTCCTCGTCCACTCCCCACAAACCTGACTGGGAATGGGACCTGGATTGTGGTGCTGAGAGCGCCAAATCCTAACCAAGATGGAGTCACAGATGGAGCAGCAGGACACCAGGCGCCTTTGGCAGGGGCTACGGACTATAACTAGCTACAGGTCCAGCACCCCCTCAACCGGAAGTGCCGGCTCCTCCTTAGCTGATGACCTGAACTCTTTTTACGCACGGTTTGAGACGGGTAACACCACCAGCTCGCCGTCTAAAAACAGCACCGAAGGGGCGCTGGCTAGCGAGGCTGGAGGGGGATCCACCGCCGGGGATGTGCACACATTCTCGGTGTCCGAGCATGAGGTGAGGTGGGCTCTGACGCGTGTGAACACGAGGAAAGCTGGAGGCCCAGATGGTATATCTGGGCGAGTACTAAAGTCTTGTGCTACTCAGCTTGCTCCAGTGCTCACCACAATATTCAACCTCTCCTTGGCAAAGTCCATGGTCCCTGCATGCTTCAAAAGATCCATCATTGTACCGGTGCCAAAGAATGCCTCTCCAGCGTGTTTAAATGACTACCGACCGGTGGCCCTCACCTTGGTTGTCATGAAATGCTTGGAGAGGCTAGTCAAGAAGCACATCTGCGCCCTCCTTCCTCGCAACATGGACCCACTACAGTTCGCATACCGTCCGAACAGGTCCACGGATGATGCGGTCTCCCAGGTTCTACACACCGCTCTCTCTCATCTGGACAGCCAGGGGGGCTATGTGAGGATGCTGTTCATTGACTTTAGTTCAGCATTCAACACAATAGTCCCCAGCAGACTGGTTGAGAAGCTGCTGGAACTGGGGCTTAGCACCCCTCTGTGTGCCTGGGTCCTGGACTTTCTCACTGCCAGGCCCCAAGTGGTCAGGATGGGGGAACACACATCTAGCTCCCTCACCCTGAACATAGGATCCCCCCAGGGCTGCGTCCTTAGCCCCCTACTGTACTCCCTGTACACACATGACTGTAGGGCCAGGTTCAGCTCAAACTCCATCATCAAGTTTGCTGATGACACTGTGGTGGTGGGCCGGATCTCCAACAACGATGAGAAGGCCTACCGGGAGGAGGTGGCTGATCTGGCACTCTGGTGTCAGGACAATAGCCTCCTCTTGAATGTCACTAAAACAAAGGAGCTGATTGTGGACTTCAGAAGGGCTAAACATCCAAGGACGTACACGCCACTGGAGATAAATGGGTCTATTGTGGATAGGGTGAGCAATTTCAAATACTTGGGAGTCCGCATCTCAGAGGATCTGACGTGGGCAACGCACATTGCCGCACTGGTGGGTAAGGCTAAGCAGCGCCTTTACCACCTTAGACAACTGAGGAAATTCAGAGTGTCGCTGAGGATCCTCCATTGCTTCTACTCTGGGGCTGTAGAGAGCATCCTGTCCGGCAACATTACAGTCTGGTTTGGGAACAGCTCTGCCCAGGACAGGATGGCCCTGCAGAGAATAGTGCGTTCGGCAGAACGCACCATGGGAACTACACTCGTCCCCCTGCAGGACCTATACATCAGGAGGTGCAGATCCAGAGCAAGCAAGATCATGAGGGACCCCTGCCACCCCAGTAACGGACTGTTCCAGATGCTACGGTCAGGCAAACGCCTCCGCTGTCACGCTGTGAAAACGGAGAGGATGAGACGGAGCTTCTTCCCACAGGCCATCAGGACTGTCAACTTTGATAACCCCAGAGACTAAATTTTTGTCGACACTTTTTGTGCTATGTTTAGTAACTTATTAACTTTATTTATATGCTGTAACTGTAATTATTTTTGTGCACAACCCGCAGGCATTGCCACTTTCATTTCACTGCACATCGAGTATGTGTATGTGACAAATAAATTTGACTTGACTTGACTTGACCTGGTCAACTCAATGCATGTTATCCAGTGAACGTGAGATGGAAAAGAATCAATGGGAAATTGGGGAGCATGGGAGAGAGATTAACTTACAGGGAAATAAAAGAGGATACAGGATTGATAGGACTCCTCTGCTGGGAGCCAGCAGGGACCTGATGGGTAGGGTTGCCAACTGTCCCGTATTAGCCGGGACATCCCGTATTTTGGGGTACATTTTTTGACCCGAATGGGACCGCCCTTGTCCCGTATTAGGCCATGGGGGCACTGTAGGCCCGGATTCTGTAGACCCAGACGCTGTAGGCCCCGACGCTGTAGGCCCCGACACTGTAGGCCCAGACTCTGTAGGCCCCGACACTGTAGGCCCAGATTCTGTAGGCCCCGACACTGTAGGCCCAGGCGCTGTAGGCCCCGACAGTTTAGGCCCTGACACTTTAGGTTTCCGACATTTTAGCTTCGGACAGTGTAGGTCCGGAGGCCCGGGCGCCGCCAAACGGAGGTTGCGTAGCAACCCGCCTCCCAGCCCGGGCAGCTGCCATTGGTGGAGCAGGATCACGTGGCAGCTGGCTGGGTGAGGTCACGTGGGGCGCGGGGCGGTGACGTCACCTTGTCCCGTGTTTGGGAGTGAGGAAGTTGGCAACCCTACAGATGGGCCAAATGGCCCACTTTTCTAACTCAGTAGGTTAAATCTCCACAGACATTGAGGTTAGGTCTTTGTACTTCACAGCTGTGTGTTGCTCACCTTTTAATCCATGCATCAATATGTCAGAAATACACATCTTATGGATCACCATCTAGGCCGAAGGGCTCATTTGTTATTTTCCCGTGCGGGTTTAGTTAATCGACCAAAGTTCGTGGCTGCCTTTCCAACTTAGGCATTTTATATTACTATATATATATTCCTTTATTCGTCCCACACCGGGGAAATTTATAGAGTTACAGCAGCAAAGTGGACAGCAAGAGATCATTCATTATAAATAAAAGTAAAGACAAGGATAAATTGTCACCAGTTTAATGTGTACTCCTTAACTGTTACTGTTGACTGGTCTGCTGGGAGCAGTGCTGGTTGTGCAGTCTCACGGCAGCGGGAAGGAAGGACCTCCTATATCTCTCCTTCACGCACTTGGGGTGAAGGAGTCTGTCACTGAAGGAGCTACTCAGTGCAGTGACAGTGTCCAGCATGGGGTGGGAGTCATTGTCCAGCAGCGATGTTAGCTTTGCCATCATCCTCCTCTCTCCCACCACCTGCACTGAGTCGAGGGGGCAACCCAGGACAGAGCTGGCCTTCCTGACCAGCTTGTCGAGTCTCTTCCCTTCCGCCGCTGAGATGTTGCTGCTCCAGCAGACCACTCCATAGAAGATGGCCGATGCAACCACCGTGTTGTAGAAGGTCCTTAGGAATGCCCATAAGTTGCA